>NC_091443.1:55340929-55606259 GCF_964237555.1 Oryctolagus cuniculus
AAAAAGTTGAGATCAGAACTATAGTTACCTAAGACCAAGGAGACCAAGGGGAAGGAGAGCTGGGAAGAGGCCCATCAGTGGGTACAGTTAAAGTTGGACAGGAAGAATAAATTCTGGTGTTCTATGACACAGTATGCTGAAAGTGGTGACGACAATGCAAGTATATTTCAAAACGGTTAGGAGAGTATTTCAAATGTACTCATCATTAAAAAAATGCTAAGAGTTTTTGATGACCGATATGCTAATAACTCTGATTTGATCATTGGTTTTGAATGTATGACTTTAAATATCCTATTGCATTCATAAATATGTCTAAATGCCATGTACCAACTTAAGAGTCTTTAAAAGAACATTCATGATTCAAGAGAATAGCTCAACATAACAGCAACAGGCGTTTGCAAGAAGTTGACTCCCACCCTCATGGCTGATGTTGAAGGGCTCAAGATCTTAGTGGAGAAATAATTACATGTGTGACTGAAATACCAAGAAAATTAGAACTAGAAGTAGAGCTTGAAGATTTGGCCTAACTGTGACAGCTTCATGATAAAACATTAACAGAGGAGGGCTTACTTCTCATGGATGAGCAGGGAAAATGGTTTCAGAAGATGGAATCTACTGCTGGTAGAGATCTATGAATATTGTTTAAATGACAGAGGATTTAGAACATTATGTAAATAGTGTAAGCATAACATGGTCGAGAATATTGACTCCAATTTTGAAAGAGTTTCTACTGTGAAGAAAACAAAATGCTATTCTGGCCAATAGAATGCAACAACACATCAGAAAGATCATCCACCCAGACCAAGTGGGATTTATCCCTGGTATGCAGGGATGGTTCAATGTTCACAAATCAATCAATGTGATACACCACATTAACAGACTGCAGAAGCAAAACCATATGATTATTTCAATAGACGCCGAGAAAGCATTTGATAAAACACAACACCCTTTCATGATAAAAACTCTAAGCAAACTGGGTATAGAAGGAGCATTCCTCAATACAATCAAAGCAATTTATAAAAAACCCACAGCCAACATTCTATTAAATGGGGAAAAATTGGAAGCATTTCCACTGAGATCTGGCACCAGACAGGGATGCCCACTCTCACCACTTCTATTCAATATAGTTCTGGAAGTTTTAGCCAGTGCTATTGGGCAAGAAAAAGAAATTAAAGGGATACAAATTGGGAAGGAAGAAGTCAAACTATCCCTCTTTGCAGATGATATGATTCTTTATTTATGGGATCCAAAGAACTCTACTAAGAGACTATTGGAACTCATAGAAGAGTTTGGCAAAGTAGCAGAATATAAAATCAATGCACAAAAATCAACAGCCTTTGTATACACAAGCAATGCCATGGCTGAGAAAGAACTGCTAAGATCAATCCCATTCACAATAGCTACAAAAACAATCAAATACCTTGGAATAAACTTAACCAAAGATGTTAAAGATCTCTACGATGAGAATTACAAAATCTTAAAGAAAGAAATAGAAGAGGATACCAAAAACTGGAAAAATCTTCCATGCTCATGGATGGGAAGAATCAATATCATCAAAATGTCCATTCTCCCAAAAGCAATTTATAGATTCAATGCAATACCAATCAAGATACCGAAGACCTTCTTCTCAGATCTAGAAAAAATGATGCTGAAATTCATATGGAGACACAGGAGACCTCAAATAGCTAAAGCAATCTTGTACAACAAAAACAAAGCCGGAGGCATCACAATACCAGATTTCAGGACATACTACAGGGCAGTTGATATCAGAACAGCATGGTACTGGTACAGAAACAGATGGATAGACCAATGGAACAGAATTGAAACACCAGAAATCAATCCAAGCATCTACACCAACTTATATTTGATCAAGGATCTAAAACAAATCCCTGGAGTAAGGACAGTCTATTCAATAAATGGTGCTGGGAAAATTGGATTTCCATGTACAGAATCATGAAGCAAGACCCTTACCTTTCACCTTACACAAAAATTCACTCAACATGGATTAAAGACCTAAATCTATGACCCGACACCATCAAATTATTAGAGAACATTGGAGAAACCCTTCAAGATATAGGTACCAGCAAAGACATGTTGGAAAAGACCCCAGAAGCACAGGCAGTCAAAGCCAAAATTAACATTTGGAATTGCATCAAATTGAGAAGTTTCTGTACTTCAAAAGAAACAGTCAGGAGAGTGAAGAGACAACCTACAGAATGGGAAAATATATTTGCAAACTATGCAACTGATAAAGGGTTGATAACCAGAATCTACAAAGAAATCAAGAAACTCCACAAAAACAAAACAAACAACCCACTTAAGAGATGGGACAAGGACCTCAATAGACATTTTTCAAAAGAGGAAGTCCAAATGGCCAACAGACACATGAAAAAATGTTCAGGATCACTAGCAATCAGGGAAATGCAAATCAAAACCACAATGAGGTTTTACCTCACCCCGATTAGAATGGCTCACATTCAGAAATCTACCAACAATAGATGCTGGAGAGGATATGAAGAAAAAGGGACACTAACCCACTGTTGGTGGGAATGCAAACTGGTCAAGCCACTATGGAAGTCAGTCTGGAGATTCCTCAGAAACCTGAGTGGGAAAGGGGAGGGTTGCGGGTGGGAGGGACGTTATGGGGGGGAAGCCATTGTAATCTATAAGCTGTACTTTGGAA
This sequence comes from Oryctolagus cuniculus, assembly GCF_964237555.1. Taxonomy (NCBI): domain Eukaryota; kingdom Metazoa; phylum Chordata; class Mammalia; order Lagomorpha; family Leporidae; genus Oryctolagus; species Oryctolagus cuniculus. The sequence goes on from NC_091443.1 coordinate 55,343,613, forward strand.
ATTTATATTCATTAAATAAAAGTTAAAAAAAACAAAAAAATAAATTTCTTATATAACTCTAAAAAAAAAAAGAAACCTGAATATAACCCTACCGTACAACCCAGCCATACCACTCCTTGGAATTTGCCCAAAGGAAATTAAATTGGCAAACAAAAAGCTGTCTGCACCTTAATGCTTATTGCACCTCAATTCACAATAGCTAAGACCTGGAACCAACCCAAATGCCCATCAACAGTAGACTAGATAAAGAAATTATGGGACATGTACTCTATAGAATTCTATACAGCAGTCAAAAACAATGAAACCCAGTCATTTGCAACAAGATGGAGGAATCTGAAAAACATGCTGAGTGAATTAAGCCAGTCCCAAAGGGACAAATATAATATGTGCTCCCTGATTGTCGACAACTAACTGAGCACCAAAGGGGAAACCTGTTGAAGTGAAATGGACACTATGAGAAACAGTGACTTGATCAGCCCTTGCCCTGACTGTTGATGTGCAATGTAATACTTTACCCCTTTTAGCATTTTTTTTTGTTCTAGTACTATTGGTTGAACTCTGTAACTAACACACAATTATTCTTAGGTGTTTAAATTTTAACTGAAAAGTGATCCCTGTTAGATATAAGAGTGGGAATAAGAAAGGGAGGAGATGTACAATTTGGGACATGCTCAAGCTGACTTGCCCCAAATGGTGGAGTTAGAAACGTTCCAGGGGATTCCAATACAATCCCATCAAGGTTGCATGTACCCATGCCATCTCCCTAGTCCAACTGATCAATTTCAGTTCACAATTGATCACACTGATAGGTCTAAGAGTCAAAGGGATCACACAAACAAGACTAGTGTCTGCTAATACTAACTGATAGAATCAAAAAGGGAGAGAACGATCCAACATGGGAAGTGGGATACACTGCAGACTCATTGAATGGCAGCTATCCTAAATAGCACTATGGCCTCAGAATCACCCCTTAAGGCATTCGGATCTGGCTGAAGAGCCCATGAGAGTATTTTAGGCATGGAAAGCCAAGACACTCTGGAAAAAAAAAAAAAAAAGAAGATGACCTAAATGAAAGATCTCCACGAGTGAGATCCCAGTGGAAAGAATGGGGCCATCAAAGAAGGAGGTACCTTTCTCTGAAGGGAGGAGAGAACTTCCACTTTGACTATAACCCTGTCGGAATAAGATCGAAGTCGGCGAACTCAAAAGGCTTCCATAGCCTTGGCAACTCATGACTAGAGCCTAGGGAGATTACTGACGCCATAAACAAGAGTGTCACATTATTAAGTCAACAACAGGAGTCACTGTGTACTTACTTCTCATGTGAGATCTGTCCTTAATATGTTGTCCAATGTGAAATATTGCTATAGCTAGTACTGAAACAGTATTTTACACTTTGTGTTTCTGTGTGGGTGCAAACTGATGAAATCTTTACTTAATAGATACTGAATTGATCTTCTGTATATAAAGATAATTGAAAATGAATCTTAATGTGAATGGAATGGGAGAGGGAGCGGGAAATGGGAGGGGTGCGAGTGGCAGGGAAATTATGGGGGGGGGAGCCATTGTAATCCATAAACTGTACTTTGGAAATTTATATTTACTAAATAAAAGTTTAAAAAAAATAGAAAACAAAATGCTATCAAATAGTATCATATGCTCCAGAAAAATGTCTCATGAATGGAAAGTCACTGAATGTGGCATCTGTATTGTGCTATTACTTCTTTTAGATTTTAATAGTTCTCTATCTTTATTTTTCTTTTGTTATTTTTATGAATTTAAAAAGAGCAGATTTCATAGGTACAATTCTAAGAAGATAACCTATTGTGGTCTCAGTTTTAGAAATTGCCACAGCCATTCTATTCTCCAGCAACCACGACCCTGATCATTCAACAGTCATCAACATCAAGACAAGACTTCCACCTGCAGAAAGATTATAACTTGGTAAAGGCTCAGATGATTTCTAGAACTTTTCAGCAATAAAGTATGTTACTTAAGTACCTATAATTTATTTATTAGTACAATTATTTATTTTAAATTTATAATTTATTAAATCATAAACTACTTTAATTCATTAATTTTTAGATACAATGCTGTTTAACACTTAATAAACTACAGTATACTTTAAACAATTTTTGTCTGCACTGAGAAACCAAAAAATTCATGAATCACTTTATTGCAAAATTATATTTATTGCAGTCATCTAGAACCAACTACAATATCTCTGAAGTAGCACATAGTGGTGGTCAGTCCTTAACCTGATACAGATGCCAAACTGATATAGTCAGTGATATTGATAACTTTCAATAATTCAAAATAAATTAATCTCAAATTTAGAAAAATATTGTCACAGCTTCCTAATAATTGCCCACCACATGGAATTATTCCTTTCTCAATATTCAGTTCTGCATCTGATGATACTTGGCCCTTGGGAGAAGCGGAGAGCAGGAAAGATGTCACCTCTTTGGAAAGCTAACAATGGAGTATATTTTTGACCATTATTCCCAGTTCTACTAATTGGTTTCATTCCTAAAGATGGGAACTGTTTATAATTGTGTATCTAGAGATATAATGATGACTCTAAAAAGGAATAAATCCCTGTTTTTCTCATTCCTGGAAGTAGCTGAGAGTGTAATCCATACTTGTACAGGTAAGTATAATACCTCATCTTTATTTCTCTACCACCAGGGTACATAATTATCCCCATTTTTCCCCCTACAATCTATTTTTCTTTCTATCTTCCTTTTCATTTAATTGAATGATTTTCATTCTTTTTATATACCATTCTAATCTTTTCTTCAAAGTTAAATTTCCATTACAAAATGAACACAAAATATTCTTCAAGGTAGAATTATTTTTATTTTTATTAAAGTGGTGTGTGAAATATCCTGATTCTGGATCATAAAATGATCATAAAAATGAAAAACTATGCCTGTGTCTTAATTTTTCCATTTCTATCAGTCATAAAAAAGTATGCCAGCCCATTTGTGCCAGAAATCTATCGTTGCTTGCAATCTGAAAAATTCCAGGTTTCTTTCATGATTGTATTTCCTGAAAATTAACATGATGGATAACATTTAACATTTGTCACATGGCCAAGCATTTTGTTTATTTTAACTCATTTAGTCCTTATAGTGACCATAAAAGGAGGCGATTCTTGGTCTCTGTCTTTTACTGATGAAGAAACTTACCACACGAGGAAGTTTGGTAAATTACTCTGAACCACACATCAGGTAACCAGAGGATTGGAGGAGGCAAATTGGTGACTCTGTCTCTGCACTGTTACATACTGTATCATCTTGTGCATTAAAAATCACTACTATGTGAATTTTCCTTTTTCTTCCATGATTTTGATACTTTTTTATTTTTTAAACTGAAGGAATAATGCACTTTATCGCTTTACCAATGGTCACTATTAGCAAAAGACCACATACTGGCAGCAACAGAGCATTTGATACCCAGTCTACCAATATAACAAGAATGTAGAAATCTGCATATATTATCTGTCATAGGCAATTATGTAAGAGATAGATAGGCTTAAATGCAAATATGGGTATTATCAAATTGCATTAATAAAGAGTTTTTAAATTTTTAAACTGACATTAACATGTAAAAATTTGTACATTTTATGGGGCACAATGCTATATTTCAACACATTTATATAGTGTAAACTGATCAAATCAGGGAAATAGCCTTTCCATTTCCGTATTCACCTGTTTTAAAATTAAAAGAACAATAAACAGAGCAAATCAACTTGGGGTAAAAAACATGTTTTTTTTCATAATAGTTAATATAAATTTGGTAATCATTTATAAAGCCTGCTTTGCAGAAAAGTACCCATTTATTATTTAAACTCTCCTTTACTCTTGAACAATTATTTTATTACCACTGAATTTTATAAGGAATATTCATAATTAATGGCAAATAATTTTACAAATACATTTTTCCATTTTTCTATTCCCTTACAGTTAAATTCACAAAATAGGATTACTGTGTAATCCTAGTGCGCCGCAGCTCACTAGGCTAATCCTCCACCTGCGGTGCCAGCACACCAGGTTCTAGTACCTGTCAGGGCGCCGGATTCTGTCCCGGATGCCCCTCTTCTAGGCCAGCTCTCTGCTGTGGCCAGGGAGTGCAGTGGAGGATGGCCCAAGTGCTTGGGCCCTGCACCCCATGGGAGACCAGGCTCCTGGCTCCAGGCTCCAGGCTCCTGGCTCCTGGCTTCAGATCAGCACAGTGCACTGGCCACAGGGCAACACCTGCAGCAGCCATTGAGGGGTGAACCAACAGAAAAGGAAGACCTTTCTCTCTCTCTCTCTCTCTCTTTCTCTCTCACTGTCCACTCCGCCTGTCAAAAAAAAAAAGAATGTCATAAAAAATGTTAAAAGGTTTTATTTCTACTATGACTTGGCGCTCTAATGAGTACACACTCCACATTCCTATCAGCTGAAACTGAGGCGAGGCTCTCCCAATCCCATAGCAACAGCAAATTTAATAATCTTTTTCAGGAAATAGTATAATAGTGAAATTTACTTTCTAAGTGTAAACTTAGAAAAGTGTTCTAGTCACATTTTGAAAATTAATTCACACATTTTATTAAAATTTTGTCATTATATTTTACATTTAAGATTTCTAATTTTTCAGATCTTAATTTGCTATAAAATATAGGATAACATACAATTCTGTTTCCAGTGTTGATCAACAAGTTAAACAGCTATTGAGTGACATGACTTTTTAAATAATTCTTGATTTTCCTCTACATTTTGTCTTCTTTAATGTACAGTTTCCTAATTTGTATCTAACTCATAAGTATGTTTTTGTTCCATTGTGTGTTCAAGCTAGTCATATTGATCATTGTTTAACTATTAAAGGTTTACAATACATTCTGATTTCTTTTACAGAGAGCATTCACTTAGTCCTCCAACTGCTGATATGTTTGCTTTTCAGAATTTCCCTGAGTTTGAAATTAATCTTTTTGTCACTTTGTATTGTTCCAGCACAGATCCAATTGATCGTACAGCAGCATCACAGTTAATGCATGGATTAGTTCAGTGACAATAAATAATTTTATAACCTTGAATCATTTTTTCTATTAGCATTAACTGAATTCCCATTTTATTAAGGGCTTCAAATATATCAGAAAAAGTCATATTCTTTCAATAGAATGCATATATTGCACATGCTTCCTTTATATGAGAGTTTACTAATTTTTGAAAGGCAGAGTTACAGAGAGAGGGAGACACTGAGAGAGAGAAAGAGAGAGGGCAGGAGAGAGAGAGATCTTCCTTATACTAGCTCACTCCCCAAATGACCACAATGGCCACCGCTGGTCCAGGCTGAAGCCCGGAGCCCAGAACTCCATCCAAGTCTCCCACATGGGTAGCAGGGGCCAAACCATTTGAGTCACCTTCTACCACGTTCCCAGGCATGGTAGTAGAGAACTAGAGTAGAAACAGAGCAGCTGGGGCTGGAATTAGACTCGGATACAGATTGCAGCATTGTTCACTGAACCACAACACCAGCCCCATTTGTTTCCTTTATAAGTGATAACTCTCACCACATTTAACAGGTTATTATTAACCTTATATATTTATTTAAATGATCTTATTAGATTTATCATTTTCATTTAATTATCCTAAGTTTTATGTGATTTGACAACCAATGATTTCAGTTTCACACCTTCTCTCCAGTAGTATTACTTGATGTCATCTTCATGGCTATCGTACCTTGTTAAATTATAATGCTAGCAGACATGCTTCCTTGTGTTCTTAATATTCATGTCTCATATATAACCAAAAGCTAGCTGTTTAAAAATTGTTTAAAATTTTCTCTAAAAGTATTAAAAATGAAATATTTCTCAATATTTATTTTGCTAAGATTTTTAATTAGAAATTAATTTTGAAATTCATTCATTTACTAAAATTTTTATGGAAATACTCCTTGAAATCATATTATATGGCCTTCATGGTAGTTGTATGTAATATGATGTGGATTATTGGGAACTTTCTCTTGAAAGACTGCCAAAGGATTTATATTCCCTGATCAAATTGACTCTTCAGATAGATCAAGAAGCAGGGTATGGAATGATCTAGTCTTGAATAAGTAGGGAATCAGAAATATTCAGTAGCCTTTCAATAGTCAAAAAAAAAGAAAATATAGAAAATGGAAACTAATATGACAAGGGAAGTGTAGAAGATCAAACTGAATTACAAAAAGTTGAGAGTAAAAATATGTGGAAAGTATAGAAGAGACACGAGTGTCGCACAGATATCTACACTGGGTTTCCATGAAAATAGCATTAATATGTATTAAGGCATTGGAATTGATGAAGTTCGAGGGAATTAGAGTTTAGTGGAGTAGATTAAAGTGGATATGTAACAGATAAGATCATAAGATCAGTTTTGACCATTTAATTTGAATGTGGAAATGGAACTCTTAACATATAGATGTGTATCCTATACATAGTTTGGGATATGTAGCTTTGGGGTTCAGAGATAAAACTACAGATTTAGAACTTAATACAGAAACACTACATTAGTGAATAAACTGCCACTGAAGTGTTTTTAAATCTCAGGTTAGAATATAGAGTCATACCAAATAGTAAGAACGGTCAAAAGAACAAAAAAAAAAAGATTATGCCAGTAAAAGACATAAAGAAGTCAGAACTAGTGGAAAACGTTCATAGAAATGCTTGGATTACACTTGTCTGGAGATAAAGACCTGATTTAAAGTGAGTGAAACAAACGGCATTGTTTTTCTTGCATTGCAAGAATTCTGAAAAGGGACAGGCCGTGTACTGGCTTTGGTTAAGTGACTCAACATGCCCGTCGAGTCCTAGCATCTTCCTAAGTTTCTCAATTATTTAGCTATACATTGTAGGAAATCATGATTGCTTCACAGGTAGGTAATGCCAACATTAAATACAAGAAAAAAATCAACCAAGAAAACCTGTTCTCTGTGTAAATTTCTTTCTTTTTTCCCTAGAAGAAAAGCTCTCCACAGAAGATATCATACGACAACTCACTGAACAGTTCTGAGCTGCCTTGTCTTACATGAATCCATGGCTAAGGGCAATGGGATTATCACTACCACCTTGGAAAAATAACACATCGTGCTCTTAATACGGAATGGAAGTGTTCTCTTCTAAAGTTGGTACATTTCAACCCACTATCTGAACAAGTGGAGTTTCTATAGGCTAGAAATAGGAGGAATCTTGGCTTCCCAAAAGCCAAGCATAGAAGTTACAGAAACAAGGCCATGATAAAAAATAAATAAGTAAAATCCTGTATGGAGCTCTAGTAAAACAAGATTTCAACGTGATCATTTCATAGAATATCAAGAATCAGAATTTCTTTCTCTAAGAAAAAACACTCTGTCAATACTGGAATGGTTAGCATGTTGAATGAAGGAACAGTGGATCTCATATTGTCAGTGAAAAGGTAGAGAAATAAAGGAGTAATTATAAAGGGACACAGATTTCAGAGATTAGGTTTAAAAAAAAAAGTTCACCATGTTAGTAGCTCAGGGAAAGCAAAAGTTGAAGGAAGTCTAATTAATTGACATGGGGAAGATCTACCGTGTACTGGAAGGAGTTGGACTTGAAGAGTAGAGAACCATGGCTGCATAGCTATATTAGAGTGTTTTACACCTATAGATGCAAGTCTTGTCTCTGAAAAGTAATGTTTCTTCATTTGTAAGTGAACCTTAAATTTTCAATATAAGAAATTTTTACAATAAGGAATTTTAAGAAGTTTAAACAAAATAATGTGCTAAGTAGAGTGCCTTGCATTGAAAATCATTTAATAAATTTTATTTATTAAAATTATCAGTGATTAATTACCACATTTTGCTTCTTAACAGACATTCTGTGATTGTATCCAATAAGTAATTAAATATAGAAGTTCATGCATGTTGCATAGCAATGAGTCATGAGTTCAAAATATTAACAATTTCAATTCGTACACCTGACCTCAATTATAAATTTTTCAAACAAAATTAAAATACACATGCAAGGTGAAATAAGGTGAAATGTTTTCAATACTTTTGGCCTGAACATATTGATTTGAATGATGAAGAAAGAAATTCCACTAAGATAACTGAGAGTAGAGAGGTTGTGACTGGAAGACATGCTACAGCAGAAAAGTCACTGATTGGGACAATTTGCATCTAATATCAGAGTGCCTAGTTTGAGACACAGTTCCTCAGCTTCTGCTACAGTTTCCTGTTAATATGCACCCTGGGAGGCAGCAGGTAATGGCTCAAGTACTTGGCTCCCTGCTACCTATATGGGAAACTCAGAAAGAAATCTAGTATCCTTCCTTAGGCTTACCCTAGCCCTGGCTGCTGTGGGTGTTTGGAGAGTAAACAGAGATGGAAGATCAACTTCTTTCTTCCTTCCTTCCTTCCTTCCTTCCTTCCTTCCTTCCTTTCTTCCTTTCTTCCTTTCTTCCTTTCTCTCTCTCTCTCTCTCTCTCTCTCTCGTCTTCTCCCCCATCCCTCTATCTCTATATCCTTTCAAAGAAAATTGAAAAAAAAATTTTTTTTAGAAAAGAAATTCAGCTAAGAAGACTTCACAAGTTGATGAAAAGTATTGAAGTCAAAGAAATAGAAATTATTTCCCTTGAGGATATTAGTGGACCAACACCTAGGGAAGTGGTCATGGAAAATTTCTAGAAGTCTTTGAGAGACAATGAAGAGATAATGGAATAAGAAGGAAAATAATTTCATTTGCCTCCATCTAATACACCCATAATTTTATTTCTCTTTTAATGTAATCCCCTTGAGTACTATCAATACCTTCATATTCTTTTTATTTTTCTCATTAAACTCAACCTATTCTAACTCAGGATATGTAGCCCATAGAAAAACCTAACAGTAAAGAAAGGGAATATACCATTGTACAATTAATCCTGAGTTCTCATCACTCTACCCACAGGTGGTCTGAAATCACTCCTGTGCACAAGTCAATGGGCGGCCTGAATGACTCTGTGGTCTCTGAGTTTGTGCTGCTGGGACTCTCCACTTCGTGGGGAACTAAGGTTTTTCTCATGTTGACATTCTCCTTGTTCTATGTAGGGATCATCCTGGGAAATCTCTTCATTGTCTTCTTGGTCATTGCTGATTCTCACTTGCATTCTCCTATGTACTTCTTGCTGGCCAACCTGTCCCTCATTGATGTGAGCTTTTCCACAGTCACAGTTCCCAAGATGATCTCAGAACTTTTAAGTGAATACAAAGTAATCTCCTTCCAAAGCTGTATGACACAGACATGCTTCATCCACATCATGGGAGCAGCAGAATTGGTGCTGCTCATAGCCATGGCGTTTGACAGGTACATTGCAATCTGCAAGCCTCTACACTACTTGAACATCATGAGCCCTAAAAAATGTGTTTCATTTGTAGTCATTGGCTGGGTAACTGGAGTTGTCCATGCGATGTCTCAGTTTGCTTTTGTGATAAACTTGCCTTTCTGTGGTCCTAATACAATAGACAGCTTTTACTGTGACTTTCCTAGGATAATTAAACTTGCATGTACAGATGGAGCCAAGTTTGAGTTTGTTGTTGCTGCCAACAGTGGCTTCATGACTGCAGGAACCTTCTTCCTGCTAATCATTTCCTACGTCTTCATTCTGGCCACCGTCTGGAAACGTTCTGCAGGGGACTTATCCAAGGCACTCGTCACGTTGTCAGCTCACATCACGGTGGTTGTACTTTTCTTCACCCCATGTGTGTTTCTGTATGTGTGGCCTTTCCCCACATCATCAATTGATAAATACCTGTTCATTGTTGACTTTGCTATCACTCCCGCCTTGAATCCTATCATCTATACACTAAGGAACAAAGATATAAAGATAGCAGTACAAAGACTGAGCAAACAGAAATACTAGTTCATATTTTGCTGATCAGACTTATCTTAAGATAAGAACAAGGAAAGAGAAATTGAGAATAACAGACAGAAACCAGAGGTTGGAGGGAAAATAAGATCTCTCTAAGAAGGCAAAAGGAGATTTTCCAAGAATTTCTAGCCATAGAATGACAGCCCCTGAGTGTAGAACAGAAATAAGAAAAGGTGAATTTAAGAGGGTAGAATAAAAGTTTCCAGTTATCCACATCCCCCTCTTCACAAGCTCAAGGAGCACAATGAAGAGAGAGGTCCCCTACACATGATGAACACCAGTTAGGTGAGCACTTAACTTTGTCGTGGGCTCCGGGAACAGGTCTGCTCTGCTGAGCCCAGGGCCATGCCAGCTCCTGGACACTCTCCACCAGGCTCCAGACGGGGACCCAGCCTTTCACCATGCTCTCAGGCGGCAGGTCTGCTCCTGTGACAGGCCAGACCCTAGAGTCCCACGTTCCAGGCCATCCTTAGGTATTCAAAGTCCAGACCCATGCCAGCACCAGGCCAATCCCCATGGTCCCAGGATCCAAACCAACTCCTGCTGCTTCAGACTCTAGGCTCCAACATCAATCAATACTCTAGTCCCATGCCAGCACATATGAACTCAAACACCCCATTCTATGGACCCAGGTTCCGCACTTGACTCAGCGTCAGGCCAGCCTCTGAGCCCACTCCAATGGTTTCAGGTCCATTCCAGTAAAATAAAAGACAGAAGGCTATGCAAATTGAAGCCCAATGAGAGCAGAATAATTATATCAGAAAAATTCCATTTGAATTTAAAATAGTTATTATTAGATGTTAAGAAAGTATATGGAATGGGTGACAAAGGGAGATTTGATATTGCATAATAAAACTCAACAGTAACAAGTCCCAGTGTTCCACAGCACAGTGGGCCTTCTACAGTTCATAGTAATGGATTATATACCATACAAAAAACTGGAAGAAAAGAGCTGGTAGGCTCAAAAACAACAAAGAAAATGTAATTAAGTGGAAATGTGAGCAGCTTGGTTTGATCAGATTACTGTGTGTATACTTGTTGAAATATTGTACTGTGCCCTGTGAAAAATGTACACGTATTACATGTTAGTAGAAAATTAATACATTTTAAGATGAATTCTAAATAAAACTTTTTTTAAAAGATTTATTTTATTTATTTGAAAGACAGTTACAGAGAGAGGTAGAGACAGAGAGGGAGATCTTCCATCACTGGTTCACTCCCCAGATGCTACAACGGCCAGAGCTGCGCTGATCTGAAGCCAGGAGCTTCTTCCGGGCCTCCCACATGGATGCAGGGGCCCAAGGACTTGGGCCATCTTCTACTGCTATCCCAGGCCATAGCAGTGAGCTAGATTGGAAGAGGAGCAGCCGGGACTAGAATCAGCGCCCATATGGGATGCCGGTGCCACAGGCCCGGGCTTTAACCCGCTGCACCACAGTGCTGGCCCCCTCTAAATAAAACTTTTAAAAATAAAATGCCTGCAAAAGCAGAGGAAGATGGTTCAAGGTTAGGCCCTGTCATCCACATGGGAGTCCTGGATGGAGTTGGAGCTATTGAGTTTGTCCGCGACTAGCCCCAGCCATTGTAGCTATTTGGGGAATGAACCACCAGACAGAAGATCTCTCTCTCTCTCTCTCTCTCTCTCTCTCTCTCTCTCTGTGTGTGTGTGTGTGTGTGAGAGAGAGAGAGAGAGAGAGAGACTCTGCTTTACAAATACATACATACATACATCTTTCAAAGTTGAATTCACAGATGCAGAGAGTAGAATGGTGGTTACTATGATTGGAAGGAGGGAATAGAAATGGATAATTCTTGACCAACTGTTATAAAACTGCAATTAGGAGGAATATTTTCAGGAGATCTTTCTCACAACATTCTGAATATAGTTAATAACAGTGTCTTGATCCTTGAAAACTAATAGGACAGTATATTTTAAGTGTTGTACCACAGTAAAAGAATGATGTTAATGGCATGAGGGACACACTAATTAGCTTGATCTATTAGTTTCACAATGCATACATCTGTTAAAACATGACATTGTAAATACAATATCCCCTTGTCAATAAAAATAATGATAAATAAAACTCAATATCCATTTGTGATTTTAGAAAAAGAAATTTGGTATAACAGGAACAAATCTCAGCAAAACAAAGGCTGCACGTGCCAAACACATAATTTGCATCCTATTGAATGGGGAAAACATAAGCATTTCCTATAAGATGTGGAACCAGTCAAGGGGGTATACTCCCAATTCTTGTATTCAATAATACAATATTGGAAGTTTTATCTAGATGAATCAAGCAAGAGAAAGAAATTAAAGGCATATGAATAGGAAAGCAGAAAGTCAAATTTTTGGAATATATGATACTATACAGAAACTGATATAAACTGTACAACTTTAGGATACAAAATCTATACCGCCAAATTAGTAGCATTTTGTACACCACTAGCAAACTTACAGACAGAAATCATAAAAGCAATCCCATTCATAATAATAGCCACCAAAACATCAAATATCTTGAACTAAATGTAATGTTAAAGGATGTTAAAGGCCTCTATGATGAAAATTACAAAGCTCTTTTTTGAAAGAAATTGAAGAATACCCCAAAAAACGAGGATCTTCCATATTTACAGAGAAGAGGAATTAATATCATCAAAATTTCATACTACCAAAAAATTACAAATTCAATGCAATGTTCATCAAAATAACAATGATGTTCCTTACAGAACTGGAAAGAAACATCTGAAATTCATGTGGAAACACGAAAGATCCCAAGTAGCCAAAGCAATCTGGAATAATAAAAACAAAGCTGAAGGGCTCCTATAACCAAAATAGTACGATATTGACATAAAAATAGACATACAGACCAAGGGAACAGAAAACTTATCCATGCTGAAAACATTCCCCAGAGAAAGGACACTGTCTTCATAAATGATGTTGGAAAAATTGGATTTCCACATGCAGAAGTTTGAAACAAGATCCTTACCTCACACCCTATACAAACATCAACTCAAAATCAATGAAAGATCTAAATTTAAGACCTGAAATAATACAGAAAAACATAGGGGAAAGACTCAAGACATGACATAAGCAATGACTTTTTGGATAAGATCCAGAAAGCACAGGCAATAAAATCATAAACAGACAAATGGGATTGCATCAAGCAAGAAGATTCTGCACAGCAAAGGAAACAACAAAGTGAACAGAAAATGAACAGAGTGGAAGAAAATACTTCTAAATTATGCATCTGATAAAGGATTAGTATCCAGAATATATAAAGAGTTCAACAAATTCAACCATAACAAAAAAAAATCCAGTTAAGAAACAGGCAAAGGATATGAATAGACAGTGTTTTGTTAAAATATTTTATTTATTTATTTATTTATTTGAGAGGCAGAACTACAGACAGTGAGAGGGAGAGACAGAGAGAAAGGTCCTCCCTCTGCCGGTTCACTCCCCAATGGCCGTAATGGTGGCACTGCACCGATCTGAATCAGGAGGCAGGAGCTTCTTTCAGATCTCCCATGTGGATGCAGTGGCCCAAGGACTTGGGCCATCTTCTATTGCTTTCCCAGGCCATAGCAGAGAGCTGGATTGGAAGAGGAGCAGCCGGGACTAGAAATGGCATCCATTTGGGATGCCAGCGCCACAGGCAGAGTATTAACCTACTGTGCCACAGCATCAGCCCCGACATTTTTAAAAAGAAATACAAATGGACAATAAATACATGAAATTGCTCAGGACCACTAGCCATCAGGGAAATGCAAATAAAAACCACAATGACATATCCTCTCTCTCCAGTTAAATGGTTATTATCCAAGTCAATAAATAACAAATGTTGGTAAAAATATGCCATAAAGGGAACCCTGATACATTGTTTGTGAAAATGGAAATTAGTACATTCATTATGGAAAACATTCTGTACATTCCTCAAAAAACTAAAAATAGATTTACCTTAAGACCCATCTATATTCTTTCTCATGTTCATTGCAGCCAATCCACAATAACAAACTATGTAAACAATCTAGATGTCCATCAGCTGACAATTTGACAAGGAAAATGTAATATAGATACATGATGGAATACTATTCAGCCATAGAAAATAAAATCGTGAAATTTGCAGCAAAATAGATAGATCTGGAGATCATTATATTAAGTAAAATAAGTCAGACACAGAAAGACAAATTCCATATTTTCTCTCATATGTAGAAGTTAATCTATATAGAAAGAGTATAAAAAATGTGTGAGTGTTGCTTTCCAACTTGGGCTCTACAAAATCCTCCCGCAGAGAAGGGTGGTGAGAAGAAGAAAGGCTGTTCCTCCACCACTGACGTGGTGACCCAAGAGTGTACCATCGACATTCACAAGCACATCCATGGAATGAGCTGTAAGACATGTGCTCCTGGGCACTCAGAGAGATCCAGAAGTTTTCCATGAAAGAAATGGGGACACCATGTGTACACATGGATACCACCCAACAAAGCTGTCTGGGCCGAAGGAATAAAGGACATCCCATACTGCATCCATGTGAGATTGTCCAGAAAACATAATGAGGATGAAGATTGGCCAAAAAAGCGCTGCATGTTGGTTACCTTTGTACCTGTCACCGCTTTCAAAAATCTATAGTCATGTAGAGGCGCACTGCAGCAGCCACGAGCTGGAGCAGGTGGCAGCTTGGAGACAGAGGTGAGAGCAGACTGCAAACCATGGTGATACAGTCAGAGGGAGAGCATGGCATGAGTCTGGACTGGAGCCCTGGGGTCTAGTAGTTGCTAGCTGTTGCCTGCAGACCCATTGGAAGTAGAGGGGGCACATTTATCTCACCCCAACATCCCCACAACAGCACCTGCTTCCTGGCTGAGATAAGGTGGATTTGGACAGGAGCTACAGGAGACTTTGTGCACATCAACTAGCTGAGACAGAACACCATCTTCTTAGCAGTGCTAGTGGCAGCAGTGGGGAGAATGCAACATTCGTCCAGTGGTTCTTAGGTGATCCAGAGATTCTAGTAGAGATAGATAACAATCCACAGTCCCCACTGACTGTGAGTCTGACAGGATGTGAATGGACAAGCTTGTAGAATGATGAGGTTCTTGTAGGCTCCCAGGATCAAGACGCCTAGGCAGAGAGGTCTTGGGGAACATCTGTCTCTCTATTGACTGGACAGACTGGCAGGGCAGAAACATCTGTGCCCAGTGACTGGGGGAGCTTTGCGTGCGGTGGATATATGAGAAGGTGCATGGTGTAGGTGGGTCTCTGGGCTATCACCTGGTGTGGCTCCACACATTTGGAGCACCTTAGTGGCCTAGAGCAAATCACTGCAACAGAAACTGTGCTCAAAGTGAGGACTGCACAGATCATTTGTGTGGTTCATACAGTGGTGTGGAACACAGTGGAGGCCAACATCCAGCCATTGAGATCTATCACGCCTGATGTTACCATGGATACTTGCCCCACTGAGGAGCAGTGACCAGTTTCCTGGCCACACCCACCACACACCTCTTGGTATTCACTGAAAGCACAGAAATTCCAATAAGCCACAGAGGCATAGCTCAAAGATAAAAGCCATCAGAGGAAAAAAAAAATCAACTCCACAAATGCCTTAAAACATGCAGAAATTCAAGAAACAAGAATAAGAGAGATACCATGAACCCCCCCCCACCAAGGAACAAAACAACATTTCAATATTAGAATATGAAGATGAAGAGGTTGAGGAAATGCCAGAAATGGAATTCATAAAATTAATCATAGCATTACTCAAAAGTAATCAGAAGCAAATTCAAAAACTAAAGGAAACCATACATGAAAGAATTTTTCCCACGAAATTGAGATTTTAAAGGGAAATCAAAATGAAATATGAGAAATGAAGAATTCAATAGATCAAATAAAAAATGTGGTGGAAAGCCTTAACAGCAGACCTGGTGAGGCAGAAGAAAGAATACCCAAACTAGAAAATAAATCTTCAGAAATTTTACCTTAAAAACAAAAAAAAAGAAAAAGAAATTAGAAAACTTAAAAACAGTGTTGGCGATTTATGCAATACTATCAAACAACCCAACATACCGGTATTAGGAGTTCCTGAAGGTGTGGAAAGAGAATGGACTGTAAGGCCTGTTTAGTGAAACAATTACAGCAAACTTCCCCAATTTTGAGAAAGAAAGGGACATCCAAATACAGGAAGCACAAAGAACTACTACTAGACATGACCAGAAAAGACCTTCACACAACAATTGTAGTCAAACTCTCCACAAAAAAAAAAAAAAAAAAAAAAAAAAAAAAAAAAAAAAAAAAACACATAAAGAAAATATCCTAAAATATGCAAGAAAGAAATGTCAACTTACTTGCAGAGGATCTCCAAGTAGACTCACAGCTGATTACTTACCAGAAACCCTACGGATTAGAAGGCAATGGCAAAATATTGCCCAAGACTTAAAAGAAAAAAACTGTCAACTCGGAATACTATACCCTAAAAAGCTCTCATTTATGAATGAAGGTGAAATATGACCTTCCATAAAAACATATTGAAATAATTTGTCAACATTCATTCGGCCTTACAAAAGATGCTTAAGGATGTGCTACACACAGGAACACAGAAAGACAGCCATCATTATGAAAGATTGTGAGTGCAGAAAATCAGCCAGTAAAAGTACAGAAGAAATGTAAAGTAAACAGAGACAAAGAAGGGCACTATGTATTTATTAAGGGACCAATTCAACAGGAAGATGTAACTATTATAAACACATATGCACCTGGGGGGCGCCGCGGCTCACTAGGCTAATCATCCGCCTAGCGGCGCCAGCACACCGGGTTCTAGTCCCGGTCGGGGCACCGGATTCTGTCCCGGTTGCCCCTCTTCCAGGCCAGCCCTCTGCTGTGGCCCAGGAGTGCAGTGGAGGATGGCCCAGGTGCTTGGGCCCTGCACCCCATGGGAGACCAGGAAAAGCACCTGGCTCCTGGCTCCTGCCATCGGATCAGCGCGGTGCGCCGGCCGCAGCGCGCCGGCCGCGGCGGCCATTGGAGGGTGAACCAACGGCAAAGGAAAACCTTTCTCTCTGTCTCTCTCTCTCACTGTCCACTCTGCCTGTCAAAAAATAAAAATAAAAAAAAATAAACACATATGCACCTAATTACAAGGTAGCTGGCTATTTAAAATAAATGTTAAGGGTTCTAGAGAGAGACATAGACTCAAATGTAATAGTAATAGGGGACTTCAATACCCTATTTCAGCAATGGACAGATCAACCAGACAGAGAATTAGCAAGGAAACAGCAGAATTACTCAACACTATAGACCAAATGGACCTAACAACTACAGAACTCTTCATCCTGCAGTCACAGAATACACATTCTTCTCAGCAGTGCGTGGAACTTTCTATAGGGTTGACCACATGCTAGGCCATTAAGCAAGACTCAGCAAATTCAAGAAAATCGAAATGATACCATGAATATTCTCTGACCACAATGGAGTGAAGCTGGTAATCAACAACTCAGGAATCTTTAGAACATATGCAAACACATGGAGACTGAATAACGTGCTCCACCAAGATCTGGAACCAGACAAAGGTCCCCGGTCTCATCACTGCTTCTCAATATAGTCCTGGAAGTTTTATCCAGAGCCAGTAGACAAGAAAAAGAAATCAAAAGGATACAAATTGAGAAGGGGGAAGTCAAACTATCCATATTTGAAGATGACATAATTCTATACATAGGGGATCCAGAAGACTCCACTAATAGACTATCGGAACACATAGAAGAGTTTGGTAAAGTAGCAGGATATAAAATCTATACACAAAAATCAGCCATTGTATACAAAGAAAATGCAAAGGCTGAAAATGAACTTCTAAGGTCAATACCATTCAAAATAGCCACTAAAAAATCAAATACCTTGGAATAAATCTAACTAAAGATGTCAAAGATCTCTGTGATGGGAATTAAAAAACGTTAAAGAAAGAAATAGAAAACACAAAAAAAATGGAAAAAAATCTATCATGTTCATGAATCGGAAGAATCAATATTATCAAAATGTCCATTTCTCCAAAAGCACTTTATAGATTCAATGCAATACCAATCAAAATACTAAGGACATCCTTCTCAGATATAGAAAAACTGATGCTGAAATTTATATGGAAACACAGGAGACCTCGAATAGCTAAAGCAACCTTATACAACAAAAACAGAGCCAGAGGCATCACAATACCAGATTTCAAGACATATTACAAAGGAGATGTAATCAAAACAGCCTGATACTGGTACAAAAGCAGATGGATGGACCAATTGAATAGAATAGAAATGTCAGAAATCAATCCAAGCTTCTACAACCAATTTAAATTTGACCAAGGAGCTAAAACCAATCACTGGAGCGAGGACAGTCTATTCAACAAATGGTGCTGGGAAACTGGATTTCCACATGCAGAAGCATGAAGTAAGACCTTTACTTTACACCTTACACAAAAATCCACTCAAAATGGATTAAAGACTAAATATATGACCCAACACATCAAATTATTAAAGAACACTGGGAAAACCCTGCAAGACAATGGCACAGGAAAACAGTTCTCAGAACTGCTATCGATCAGCCGTTAAAGTTTCAATTTTGTCTCACCAGGAAGTTCTTGATTGTAATCCTGCTATTAAATATGCTATCAGTCCTTAAAGCATGGTCTGTTAAATCCTGGAGATCCCCAAAATCCTCTGAAGAGGTTTCAGAGGTCCTCTTTATTCCAACCACATATATGCATGAGGTTAACACAGACTGTCCTCAGACATGGGAATTCAGCTATTTTCTCTTAGTGCAGATAGTAAAGCAATTGGTTAAAAAAAAAAAATGTAAAGCAAAGCTGCTCTACTCACTAATTTTTTTTGACTTTTAAAAAAAAACAATTATTTCTCATTTTAAATGTTGGTTACATTAGCTTATAATGGACTTATTGTGGTGACGTTGAAGTAAATTTTAAAATAAGCATTTTTGAAGCACTCCCTTTTTAATTTCTTATTGAGCAACATCACATAAGCAAAAGCACTTTGATAATTTTTAAGAGGGCAAAAGGGTCTTGACATCAAAAACTTTAAAACTACTGATAAATACAAGCTACTTAAATTCTTCAGTCTTGTTTCAAATAGTGTGAATTTCATAAATGTATTTTCTCTTTCTGACTTTATATTTCATCAATTCCCTTAACAGGAAACCAGTTTAGGAGTCTTACTAATTCGGCAGATTAAGTCACAACCACTGAACACCGATTGAGTATCTACTATCTACAAAGCAATATGTAGGTAGATGTAGACCCAACATGCGTGTCTCTTGAGCAAAGTCCTCCCCTGGAGATTTCTGGCAGCATTTACAATTGTAATGCATAAAATAGTTTCACAAATCTAGATTACAACGGAGGAAGGATATGTCTCTGGGTACATGCAAGAGAAATGCCAAACATCATTAAGACAATTGAGTCTTTCATTTGACATAGAAGCCTGATTATTTCCTTCCAGGACTTTGTGAAGTATATGACTATTTGTTCTTCATTACAATGACTGATACTCCTTTTAATCATGGCAGGACATCTTAAAGCACTGATTTCTAATTTCAACTGATACTAGCACATTTCACACAGATTTGGCTATTGCAAATGGCTTGTGACAACTTCCTTTTGCACATTATGCCTAAAGATAGCAACAACCAGTTGTCTTACTTCAAGGGTTTTAGGAAGATCAAAGAGTAATTATGCATAAAATAAACAGGAGATGCAAGGAATAATACTCTATGAATGAAATTTCATTTCTGAGTCTTTTAACTTTGTTGTCAAATATCTATAGGATTTTGTTACATTTAGGTCAAGTTTGGAGGATTTCACATAATTCAACAAAAACACAATCTGTATTTGTTGACTCACTGCCCTTTGTTGATGACATGATTCTATATATAGGGAACTAAAACACTCCACAAAGAGACTATTGGAACTCATAAAAGGGTTTGGTAAAGTAGCAGGATATAAAATCAACACACAAAAACAAATAACCTCTATATACACAGACAATGCCATAGCTGACAAAGACCTTCTAAGATAAGTCACATTCACAATAGCTACAAAAAAATTTAAATGCATTGGAATACACTTAACCAAGGATGCCAAAGATCTCTACAATGAAATTTTCAAAACATTAAAGAAATAGAAGACATAAAAAAATGGAAAAATCTTCCATGTTGATGGATTAGAAGAATCAACATCTTCAAAATGTCCATACTAATGAAAACAAACTATAAATTCAATATAATCCCAATCAAAGTACCAATAATATTCTTCTCAGATATAGAAAAATGATGCTAAAATCCATATGGAAACACAAAAGAGCCCCAAATTGCTAAAGCAATCTTAAACAATAAAAACAAAAGTGGAGGCATCACAATAAGACATACTACCAGGCAGTTATAAACAAAGAAGCCTGGTACTGGCACAAAAACAGATGTGTAGACCAATGAAGCAGAATAGAAATCCCAGAAATTATTCCACACATCTACAACCAATGTGTCTTTGACAAAGGAACCAAAATCAGCCCTGGAGCCAAGACAGTCTCTTCAACAAATGTTGCTGAGAAAACTAGATCTCTGCATGTAGAAGCATGAAACAAGACCCCTACATTGCAACTTATCCAAAAACCCACTCAAATTGGATTGGAGACCTAAATCTAAAATATGATACCATCAAATTACTGGAGAACATTGGGGAAATCCTACAAGAAATTGGCATAGGGAAAGACTTCTTAAAAAAGACCCTAGAAACACAGGCAATCAAGGCCAACATCAACAAGTGGGATTACAGCAAACTGAGAAGTTTCTGCACTGCAAAAGAAACACTCAGCAAAGTGAAGAGGCAACCGACAGAATGGGAGAAAATATTTGCAAAGTATGAAACCGACAAAGGATTAACTTCCAGAATCTATAAAGAGCTCCAGAAACTAAACAACCACAAAACAGACAACTTAGTCAAGAAATGGGCAAAGGACCTGAACAGACATTTTTCAAGAGAAGAAATTCAAATGGTCAATAGACACATGAAAAAATGCTAGCCATCAGGGAAATGCAAATCAAAACCACAGTGAAGTTTCACCTCACCCTCATTAGAAGGGCCCTCAAACAGAAATCAACAAACAACAAATGCTAACAAGGGGGAATGTAAACTGGTACAACCACTGTGGAAGACAATATAGAGATATCTCAGAAAGCCAAATTTGGATCTACTATATGACCCAGCCATCCCATTCTTGGAAATTTATCCAAAGGAAATGAAATCAGCATATGAAAGAGTAATCTGTACCCCCATGTTTATCTCAGCTAAGATATGGAATCAACTCAGCTGTCCATCAAATGAGGACTGGATAGAGAAATTATGGTATATCTACACTATGAAATACTACACAGTGGTAAAAAAAATCATTTCATTTGCAAGAAAATGGATGCAGGTGGAAACCATTACCCTAGTGAAATAAGCCAGTTACAAAAAGACAAATATCATATGGTCTCTCTGATAAGTAGTAACTAATTGAGTACCTAAAATGTAATCTATAGGAGCAAAACTGACACTTTGAGATGCGTTCATTTTAACAGCCTTTGCCTTGATTGTCAAGGAACAATTTTTTTATTTATTCTTTTTTTCAGTTCATCTACTTGGTTTTTTTCTTCATATTAATTTGTGAACTCTCTACTTAGTGTAGGGTTAATTTTATGAGTATAAAAATTAACTGAAAAATTGATCTCTGTAAAAAATAAGAATGAGAAAGGAAGAGGGATGTGAAAGAAAGACAGGAGTATGGGTGGGGGTGGGAAAGAAGCATCATGTTCCCAAATCTGTATATATTAAATGCATTAAGTTGTATTCCTCAAGCAAAATAAAATTTTAAAAATGAAAAAAAAATGAAATTAGACATCTGATGTGGTTCATCTTCTTGGACAAAATAAAACTAAAAATAGTGAGACATAATGAGTATTTCTAAATTTGAAATAAAAACTATTTGAAGTTATACTAATTGCTTAAGTATTTGTTTCTGCTCCTCTGTAAATAAGCGCTGTTCAATTAAAAAAAAAAAACTAATACCTATGCTACTCTCTCCTGTTATTCACAAGGAACCTTACAATAACCTCTCTGACTTCCTCTGTGTAAATAAATCAGTTGTGCATATTCCAACTGTTTTGTATTCATGTGAAAGAGAATTTCCTCTCTGAATTATCGCTGCCCTTTCCCTCCTTCAAGTACTGCCCCCGGCTTCTGAAATACCACATTCCTTGCTTCTCCTCCTACATCTTATGCTACTCATTTCCATCATCGTTTGCAGAGATTTCCTTATTTTTTCAACCACCAATCCTTGTGTTCTCAAAATTTCATCTTTGATTTTCTTTCATTTATATTCTGTCCCAGGTGTTATCCATTCCCATGGCTTTAATTACAATGTAGACCCTAGGGTCTCTCAAACCTAGTACTTTTTCTTAAGTTCCTAACCCACGAATCAAACTGCCTTCTTACCTGAATGTCTCGCAGGCGTCTCTCACTCAACAAATCTAAAGTTAATCAATGAAACGTTTCTCAAACTTGCTTTTCTTACTGTGTCCTCAGTCACAACAAATGGTACCAATAACTACCTTGTTGTAGAATCCAAACTCCGGAAAGATAGTGGATTTTTCCCTCCCTCACTCATTAACCAACAAATCACCAAATCCTAATAATTCCATTTTCTAAATAGCTCTCAATTGTATCCTTTTATGTATGTATTCAAGGTCACCTTTGTTGTCTACAGCTTCACCTGTCATCTTTTCGAATAGAATACGGACACCTATGTAGTCTTTCCACTTCAATTTTTGTTTGCCTTAATTCCCATTACTCATACTTCAGTAAAAGAGTGTGTTCTTAAAAATCTAAGCATGTGGGGCTGGCACTGTGGCACAGTGAGTAAAGCTGCTGCCTACAGTGCCGGCATCACATATGGGTGCTGGTTCAAGTCCTGGCTGCTCCACTTCCAATCCAGCTCTCTGCTGTGGCCTGGGAAAGCAGCAGAGGATGGCCCAAGAGCTTGGGCCCCTGCATCCACTTGGGAGACCCAGAAGAAGCTCCTGGCTCCTGGCTTCGGATCAGCCCAGCTCTGGTCATTGCAGCCATTTTGGGGGTGAACCAACAAATGCAGACCTCTCTCTCTCTGGCTCTGCCTCTCTGTAACTTTACATTTCAAATAAATAAATAATTTTTTTAAAAAAATCTAAGCATGTGATTCTTTTGCTTCCGATCTTTCACATTACTAAATGCACATCTACAATTCCTGCTCCTCTACTGATCCAAACGTCTTCTGCTATTCAGCAAATCTGTGACCCCTGCTTGAGGAGGTAGCCCTCCAATCACAGCACACTCTGTTCCTGGCTGAACAACTCCCTAGAACTTAGTTTCTACCTGGGTCCTCCCTCATTCATCTTACTGTGCTGATGTACCATGTCTCCAGGCTCCCAGTGGTACAAGGACACTTTAGAACAGGTCACATTGCCGGGAAAGAGTGGTTTATGGGTTCTTTACTATTGCAGACAAAACTGGGTCAACAGAAGACATTTTCCTCTTGTGTCAGACAATTGTGCTTCCCTTAAGCAACTGAACTACTCTACTCCATCTACATCTATGTTTTTTTAATATTTCTGCCCATATTACTTTCTAGTTTTTATTTTGCTTATAAATTTGTAGAATGTCACTATTTTAAAAAGTTAATTTTGAAAACAAATACTTGGTTTCAACCAGCATTCCTTATTCTGCTGCTGTTCTAAAGAAAATCATTTCTCTTGTCTCAGAACATGAGAAAAAGAGACACAGCTCCCAACTAATGCTACTTAAACAAAGACAGATCTAGACACTTTCAGGCCTCTGTGAAAACACGAAAGTCAGATTTATACCAATTATAAAGCCAAGTTTCCCCAGGGAGAGTCACTAGGCTTGTCCCATTGACTTAACATCAGTCCATTTGAATGGTTATCTCTCTCTTAAGTAAAACAAACAAGACAACTCAATAAAATTCCCCATTACATTTGTGTTTGCTTTCTCAAACATATGAAAAAAAATTCAATAAAACACAAGTGTTTCTTGTTTTCAGGAAAGATAAAGGTCGAAAGTTTTCAGAGAGTCACATGCAACACCAAACAGTTTGGGAGCACAGTAGGCATCAAAAGCAAGTATTCTGCCGGCGCCGCAGCTCACTAAGCTAATCCTCCGCCTTGCGGCGCCAGCACACCGGGTTCTAGTCCCAGTCGGGGCACCGGATTCTGTCCCGGTTGCCCCTCTTCTAGGCCAGCTCTCTGCTGTGGCCAGGGAGTGCAGTGGAGGATGGCCCAAGTGCTTGGGCCCTGCACCCCATGGGAAACCAGGAGAAGTACCTGGCTCCTGCCATTGGATCAGCGCGGTGCACCTGCCGCAGTGCGCCGGCTGCGGTGGCCATTGGAGGGTGAAGCAACGGCAAAGGAAGACCTTTCTCCCTGTCTCTCTCTCTCACTGTCCACTCTGCCTGTCAAAAAAAAAAAAGCAAGCATTCATTATTTGAAAGCAGGAGAAAGATGAATTTATTCTGTTATTAACTACATACACTGTGTCTACAGACAGCGGTTTGAGCTTTGTTCCTTCAACTTTATTCAGACTAACACAAGTGAAGGGATGGCTGTCCACCCTGGATATATTTTCCTTCTCTCATCTCAAACATTCCAAGATTTTCTACTCTAAAAAGGGATTACTTTATATTAGCCAACATATTACCATGAAATTTCCTCCTCACCTCTGTCTCATCACCAGGCAATTCTTCTGCTATTTTTCTCTTGAGGAAACCATCGTGACCCAAAGTTGTAGTCCCCAAGAGAAACTAGTAATGATCTGGGTATTGGCCATCTCAGTAACATCAGAGTCACTAATTAGCTTCATTCCCATTATGCAGAAATTTATATATAGCTTTGTTGTTGGGAGCTTTATTTGCAGAAATTAAAACTAAGCTATCCAAATTTCTCCTCCAAAAGAGGCACACCCAATGCCTGAGCAGATAGGTAAGAGGGATGCTTTCAATTGCAAAAGTAGCCCTACCCTGGTTACTTCCCTTTGTTTATTCCTTTGATCTCACTCTGAATTATGCCCTTCCATGAAATATTTTTGTCAGGATTTTCTCCTTCCAGCAATGTTTTTGTCACTTCATTCCATGTCATCTCTCTCCTGTTTTCCAAATTTCAATCACTGAAATATGTTTTACTATAGAAAATTAATTCTGTGTATACCCTTCTTTTATGTTTTCCATTTGTCTCCTTGGTGTGAAGATTTTTCAGGATCTGTGTGTTTCTTACTTTTGCACTCTCCAAAACATAGTAAACTTCATTTTCTACTGCGCAAAGCAGACAGCTGGTTTCAGCTATTTCCACCCTACTTGAGGACCAGATTATTTCTTAAACCAGAGGAACATAATCTCAAACATTGACCTCCAATAATCTGGGGTGTCTCTCTCTCTCTCTCTCTCTACCCCCCGCAACATTCCTTGCACATTTGAAAGCTCTAGGCAATGCCTAGAGTAAGATAGTGTGCTGATTGGGTACTCTTCTCTTCTTCCAGGGCATGGTATGGAGGGGCAGCTTTGAGTTCTGAAATGAAATCATTCAAGGACTGATCAAGCTGAAGAAACAAGAGTAGAATTGGGAAGTGCAGTGCTCAGAGGAGGAGAAGAAACAGTCCTCTCGAAAGGGAAGGATAATTTTAAACAAAACCAGAATTCAAGGAGTAAGAGGCCTTTGCAACAGGATGGAGAGTTCCTATGAAGCATAAGGAGTTCTGATTTGCTCATGACTATTGGACTAAACAGATGTAAAGAATTATTGCTGAAAACCAAGAGATGGGAATTTAGAAATTCTGATGTCTGGTTCTGGCTTTGAGATGTATTACCATCAGCACACTGGCTAGACCCTGAACCACACTGGGTTGTTTCTCTACTTGTAGAATAAAGTGACTGGGTGAGTTGATACCAAATTTCCTTAACACGTCTATACAAACCTATAATTCTTATTTTACTTTTATTTAATGTGTGTTTCATTTGCTTTTTGAAGATGTGTCTCCCCAGGTACGAATTTTAAATCTCCAAAAGGAAAGATGACGAATTCTGTGTGGATGTGGCCTCTGAAGAATCCTAGGCGTGTCACTGGCCACCAGTGTTTCCTAAGAAGGCAGAGGTGCCAAACACATGGCTCTCTCTCACCAGACAAGCTTTCTTGAGTCATCGGGATTTCATCAATAATATATAATTATTCCAGAAGTTTTTGACAGAAAGGATGGGGGCTTAACTCATATATATATATGAGTAAAAAAATATATACTCCTATATAAAAATATGTACTCGTATATAAAAAACCTATATAACTGATTTAACACCAGGCAGTGGAAACTTACGCAGGAATAGTGTTGAATGTAATTTCCCTATATATTTGTGGGGCACAATTTTGTTTCTGATGAGAGAATCAAAAAATCTATTTCCCTTATTATTAGTTCATGATTACCAACATTCATTCAGTTTGGCCAACCCTGGTGAAAATAAAGCAGGCGAGATGCTTTGTCAGTTGTTGTCTGGCTGGGATATCCCAAAGTTCCATGATCATTTTACACAAAGTCCAAAAAAGTTTCCTCAGAACCCGTATCAACTCTTCCTACTTGATAAACTCAGCCATGAGAAAGTTTCTAGATGAAAGGAATATTGTAGCCTTTTATTTCTTCAGATGGTTTGTACTCATAATTATGAGTCACTCCTGGTTTTCAATTTTAACTCACCACTTATTCTTTCAGATTTTCATGTCATTTGATGTTTCATCCAGAAAATCTAATATAAGTAAAATACATATACTGAGAAAATATTTCAAAATCTGAAGTGAGATTAGAAAACCCTAAAACATCAAAAGCAACTGCTGTCATTTAAATGTTGTATGATGCTATTTATTGAACTTTATTGTACTTAATATTTTAATAAATGTCTTACTAATACTATTGTAAATTTTTTCATCAATATTAATTTTCATAACTGTATTTTAGTCCGTGTGCATATATTATAATAAACTAGTATCTAGTATTTGGTATTTAAATTATTTCAAGATTTTATCACTGCCAATAAAATGTGACATTTTTATGCTGAACTCATTTTTTTAAAACAAAGAGAATTCCAGAGAAATATTATTGGACCAAAAGACCCAAATATAAGATTTTTAATGCATAACTGCAAAATGTTTTTATATTTAAATAAGTTCACATATCCTCCAGCAATATATGGAAGTTCATATTTCCTTGAGTCTTTGTTACTTTTGATGATAACATTTGCAAAACTTTCTGTTAATTTGATAGGAAAATGAGAGTATTAAATGTCATTTTTAGATTTTTGAGCTGTTAATTAATTGTACATATCTGTGGCGAATGGTGTGATGGTTCAACATAAACGTGTGATGTATGACGACCAAATCAGGGGAGTTGGCAGTCCCATTTCCTTAAACGTTCTTCTTTAATTTTTACTACATAGTAATTCTCCATACTTATGGGAGCAATGTGTCTCAGTGCATGATTAGAATGTGTACTGATCAACTCCTGGTTATTAACATTTCACCTCCTTAACGCTCACACATGTATACATATGTATGACACACTCACAGGTGTGTTCCCTACACTTCTCAATTCTCTTTATATCATTGGTTTATTTACCTGACTTTATCGAATAGTTGAAACTTATTTAAATTTGAACATATCCTACTTTTGTCTCTCCTTAGCATTTCAAATTCAAGTACAGCATGATTTAGGCGTTAGTTTGGGGAACATTGTTGTAGTCACATAGAGAAAACAGACTGCAGAGAGCTCTTAACATTTGTCATGCATATATATTCTCACTTACAATTTTATTAATTTCATTACACTTGATTACATCTTAAAATAATGTTTTTGAAAATCATTTTATATGCTCATATACAGTCTTCCAGTTTTGACATCCTATATTCATTTGTTTTTGTTTTTAATCTTTATCCTTAATGTCCACCTTAATTCTTTGAGTTTATTTTTTGCATTCTTTCCTAACTTCCTAACTTGTCTCATAAGTTCATGTATTTGATAGAACAAAAGTGTTTAAAATCGGTCAGCTTTGAATACAGTGCTCTCTGTCCTACATAAATCTTTTATAACCCTGCGTCTACTATCTTGTAAGTCAACTCTGAAATAAATGAAATATTTGTTAATGATAAATTTCAAATCGTCAGCATTTAATAAATCATTTTCGGTGCCTCTAAACTGTTTCTTTCCTTGTCTTTCAGATCAGGTCAGTGTTCCCTTCTTTCCAAGTCAATGGACCAAGTAAACGACACTGTGGTAACTGAATTTGTGTTGCTGGGACTTGCACAATCCTTGGGAGCGCGGCTTGTCCTTTTTCTCTTCCTGTTACTGTTCTTTGTGGGAATTATCCTAGGAAATCTTCTCATTGTGCTCACAGTTCTCTTGGACCCGCACTTGCACTCGCCCATGTATGTCCTGCTGGCCAACCTGTCACTCATGGACGTGGGTCTTTCCTCCACCACAGTTCCTAGGATTATCTCGGATATCTTTAGTGATTGTAAAGTCATCTCCTTCCGTAGCTGCATGATACAAACGTTCTTTATTCATGTCATGGGAGGAATTGAGATGCTGCTGCTCATAGCCATGGCATATGACAGATACACAGCAATTTGCAAGCCTCTTTACTATCTAACTATCATGAATCCCAAAATGTGTGTGCTTTTGATAGTAACTGCTTGGGTTATTGGGGTAATTCATGCTGTGTCTCAGTTTGTTTTTGTTATAAATTTACCCTTCTGTGGCCCTAACAATGTGGGAAGTTTTTATTGTGATTTTCCAAGAGTTATTAAACTTGCATGCATGGACACTTACAGGCTAGAATTCGTGGTCACTGCCAATAGCGGCTTCATCTCTATGGGTACTTTCTTTCTCCTAATTGTATCATATATTTTTATTCTGGTCACTGTCAGACAAAATTCTTCCAATGGTTTATCCAAAGCGTTCTTCACTTTGTCTGCTCACATCACTGCAGTGGTGTTGTTTTTTGCTCCATGTATGTTTCTCTATGTTTGGCCTTTCCCTACTAAGTCATTGGATAAATTTTTTGCCATTGTGGACTTTGTTGTTACCCCTGTCTTAAATCCTGCCATCTATACTTTAAGGAACAAAGATATGAAGTTGGCAATGAGAAGGCTGAGTCAACAAGTTGCAAGTTCTATGGAGATGACATAATAGATTTCTTTGACAAGAGCTCCAAATGAATTTCATGGGCCCATGACTACCAGGAACACATTAGACTACATAAATAATATTATTGCCTTAAAAAAAAAAAAAAAAAAAAAACAGGAATTTGCAGAAAAGGAGATATTCGAGAATTTCATTTCAGATGGAGTTGCAGCAGTTTTGTATTCAACCTAAGAAAGTGTTATGTAGTTCTAAGTTGCAGACCTAAATTGTATTTACCATCAATGATTGTATTTATTTTTAATGTGATTATGTCATATTTGTATAACTATATTTATGATTTCATTTTATTTGGCAGTATCTTTATACTGATAATAGGCATCACGGAGAGTAATAAATATTTCTTATAGAAATTATGTGGATCCAATGGATAAAATACAGGCTTATAAAACAGCAGACATTAAAATAAAGAAAGAAAGGGTTCTCATCCTAATCATACTTTTAGATAAACAATAAGAGCAACACTATATTGCAAATCTTACCCATTGCTTCAAACTATTAATGTGTCGTATACAATGTTACTTTACAAATACACACGAAAATTTTGCATCATGCAAAACATGTGTATGCTCTACTTTTTTTAAATTGTATTTATTTAAAAGACATAGTGAGAGGCAAAGAGAACAAGAGCTCTCACCTACAAATGCACTCCCCCAAATGCCCACAGTGGCCTGGACTAGGTCAGGCTCGAGCCAGGAGCCAGGAATTCCCGCACAGGTGAAGGACCCAGCCACTTAGGCTCTCACTGCTGCTTCTCAGAGTCTGCATTAGCAGGAACATGAGCCAAGGCTCAACTTCTGGAGCTCAGATCTGGGACTCAGGCATCCTAACTAGTGACTTAACCACTATGCCACTCTCTTAAGTTTCAGTTTTTTAATATGGCAACTCTATTACCCTTGAAGTCTTCCTCAGTGCTTTTCTTGATACACTGTACAAAAAAAGCATCTACAATTCTAAAAGTATTTGAAGAGAATTATTTCCTAGAGGAAGATACCCCAACTGAGATCTCAAACCCTTATTTAACGTACCTGCACTTATGATTGGGTGCTTAGGACAAAGAAGATGATAGATGTCTTTCAAATAAAACTTAGCCTGGTGGTCAAGAAACACAGACACTGCTTGGATGTAGCTCTTGAAGATTTAGGAAACTAATTTTGGTGACCCAGCTCACTTTTTAACACTTTATGGTTACTACAACTAGAAAACAAAATTATTATAAGTAATATGAAGTGAGATTTTATTCCTATTATTCAAAGTACTTTTCTATATTTTCTTCACAAATGGAACATCAATGATCTGAACTATCTTCTTTTAAAAAATGTAAGCATAATTATTTACTGTATTATAAACCCAACTGGTTATCAATTTTGTAAGTATATCTTGTTCTACTATGTTTCTTTGAAAATCATCCCTAGAATCAGGAAGATAATAAAAATATTCAATGGACCAAGACACAGTGGCAACATCCCCTCACTCGGGAAGACTCCGTTGTCAGGGACCACGCAGCATGTGGCCTCTTAGTGGAAAACTACTGAGGCAGGGCTAGACAGCCCAGGCCAGAGAGCACTGATAACGCAACCTTGTGTGACCTTGTGCCTTAAGACCTTGTAACCTTTCCCCTACTTGCACAAGCATTGCAGCTACAAGATAAGCTCCCCCACCTTCCCCTGCCCAACGTACTGCCCTCCTAAACGCCCCTCCTTCCCCCGCCCGACACCCTGCCTTTATGATATATAAGTGTGTGGTTGAAAAATAAAATTTGCAGCTTGATCAGGACCCTTGTCTTGCTGCCATCTTTGTGTCTCCTGTCCCTTCATTTCTCCTTCTAGGTGCTCGGCCCTAGTTGATGTCCCGCAGGATGGGACACTCCGTGAGTTTTCTCTAGTGGCCAATGGAGAACTTGTGAGACTATAAAAGTCTCAGTCCTCAACACACAGTTCAGCTATTCCAAGATCGCTACATCTGCATCCGGTCACTTTCATAACCGGCTCTTAATTTTAAGTGGTTGACTAGAGGGCAATTCATATAAATGTTATACTCTTGGAAACGCCATGCTTTGAGAGAGTGCAAATAAAAGGAAATCTCTATTTTACTTTCTCTGAAAATTGCTGAATCTCTTCAAGTGATGAAGGAGGTAGGTGGAATACTGAAATTGAAATTCATTAGTAGAACTAATAAGATTTTGGCATTTTATTGACCATGAGATGCTTCTATCCACAGGACTTCATTTTTCAGAATTCAATTATGTATTGATCTTCAGAAAAATTAAAAGATCCTATAGGATTGGCTTAAAGGCTTAAAATTATTAATAGGATTAATGTGAGGAGTGATGGCTCCTTTTATTAGTGTTTTACCAGCAATAGTTGTCAAATTCTTCTCCTGGCTCTACTGGGAGGATCTACTCTTTCCTCTCAGTTTAGTGGTCCTGTTGTCCCATCTTCCTCAAATCCATGGTTTTCGTGTCACCTTCTTGCCTTCTTCCTGTAATTACAATGAAACATAATTTTGAATATTTTTATCAATAAAGGTGTGAATCATACCTTTAGAGCTGTGGCTATTTTGAGAGCCCTTGACTGAATGAAAACAAGAAAACAAAAGTGTGGAGATTTTCAATGGTCTGCCCAAGATCACACTGTGGTTTTTTGCTAGAACTCAAGTCTAAGACTTCTATTTCACTATGATTTATAAAGACATAAGGTGCTTTTATTTTAAACGGGTACAACATATTTAAGAAAAGTGGAGTTATAGTAATTGAACTACAAGATTAAATTAGCACATGGGGAAGGATCTTTTTCAGTTGTGACTGTGCCTTGGTTGCTACCACTGGTGTACGGGATTCCAGACAACCCCTTTAAGGAGCCCACACTTAATATTTAACTTATAATTTATACCATTTTTCAATGCCACTTTTAAAACTTAGCAGAATCATTCCTGATAAGTCAGAAAGAACTTTTGAAAGGATTTAGTCATTAAGAGTCCACATGGCTGAGGATCCCATGTTATCACTTTCACCTGAGCAGCATAAACAGGAGACGAGATATCTTAACTACATTATCAAGAAATTCCTTTTCTGAAGAATTCCTAAGTTTTTACTTGCTACTAGTTGTAGAAACGATTTTTTCTCTAGGAGAGAACCCTTAGGTCAATCATCATCTTCAAAGTTTATCCTGTTCTATCAGTCAAATGAAATGGTCTCATATCAATAAATACTTAAAGTCAATTCTAAGTTGCATACTTTGATTCTAAGTAAACATATCAACCATCAGATCATGATAAATGATCTACAGGGGTGGTCACTTAGGCTAGCAATCACAATGCCATGTTCCATAGCAGTGAATTCAATTCCTGCTCCTTGTTCTGACACCAGCTCCCTGCTAATGCAGACAATGGCTCAAGTACACTGAGTCCCTGCCACCCACATGAGAGACCTGGGTTGAGATCCAGGCTTCTGGCTTCCAGATGGCCTACCCTTGCCATTGCAGGCATGTGAGCAGTGAACCAACAGATAGGAAACCTCTTTTTTCCCTCTATCCCTCCTGTCAAATAGATCTAAAAAAAAAAAAGAAAGAAATGATCTTAAAATGGAAATCTTATCCTGTGTATTGCCAATGATTACAAAAACTTTTGAAATGACTATATTTACTACTGTACTAAGCAGAAGAAATTCAAAATCAGTATTCATGAATTATTTCACTGTTAGATTTTATTTAAAAAAAAGATTTAGAATCATTTAATTTTTATGGGACTTTGAAAACCGTAATTTGGTGCTTCAGTGGAGTGAGATTCAAGATAATGAAGAGGAAAACATAATTTTTAAGGGCAATAGAATAATTGTGATTAAAGAAATGGCAAAAACCATAGAATTACTCATAAAGACAAGTTGGCAAATGTATCTCTGTAAACCCTGGTATTTCCCAAGGAGAAATTTCCTTTCTCTCTTTTATATTTTACTTTCCCATTAACTCTTACACCTAATCTGATAGAACTATTTTTTGGCTATGCTTCACCTTCAAGATCTTTGCTACTTCACATCACTGCCAGACTTCCTGAAGCAGTATTTGTCTTCTTTCCTTGGTATGCACTGAAATGGCTGACTCAACTCATGTCCACCCTTGTGGGCTGGATGGACAGCATCTACCTCACATCTACCTCAGCACGTCCAGACAAGCATGATTGAACTTCTCCTCCTTCTGGATTTACTCCTGCTCCTAAAACCACGTGTCCCATATTGATAAACCAGTGTTTGCTGTAACTGTTACGAATCAAGTCCTCACAATGATCCTAATTATACAGAACGAAAACAATGAAATGACTTTTTTCATCTCCAACATTCTATTGATAAATTTTCTGTTATTACTACCTAATGAAAGCTATTATATATTGACCATTTTCTATGCACTATAAAATTTATGTACATGTTGTATAACAAAGTGATGAGAATCATTTGCTACTATAGTAGAGATAAAAACAAAATTTAGACACACGGCCAACACCCAATACTTTACAACATTCCTAGAAAGTGGTGCTATTATCACCCATCTTTTGTTGATGTGACCATAAGACACATAGCATTTAAATGACTTGTCCATGGTCACCCCCTTACAAAGTAAATAAATGCATATGTGAACCCATTACCAGACACACTAGCATACAATATGCATCTTCATTTACGAACCCTCATGAATGTACTCACAACCTACAGTTATTATCTATTGTTGAACTTAAACAACTCACTTGGATTTTCTTTCAAATGCCCCATCTTAGAATTCGCATTGAGGAAAGAGCTAACTTATTAAACGACTGCTAATAATTCTTCAATAGCTCTTCATAGTTTTCACAATAAACGCAAGTCCCTGTGTAAGCATTCCAGAAGTGCTTTCTACCTTTATCTCCTATTAAATCTCTACCATTTCTCCCGTGGAAACTTCCTTACATTTTCCTTCCTTTTTCTCACTCTACATTTGAATTCCCCATTTTTCAACCCCTCTTATTTTTATATCTTATATTCTGATACTTATCTCTATTTTGTTCTATTTTTCATCTTTCATTTCATTTTGGCATATCTCCTTTTCTCCTAAGAACTTTAATATCACCAAATGACATAAGACATGTTACAGATTACAAACTGTTTTGATATTCAAACAAAAAGGAGAGAAATATAAGATTGTCATATAAACCTAATCTAGCAGAAAGGGTAGTGTAAGCAATAGTATCTTATTAGAAATTAAACAAGTCCTACACAGTGGTCTGAGCTGCAACCCACAGCACTGGCATCCCATATGGGCACTTATTTGAGTCCTGGCTGCTCCACTACCAATCCAGCTTCCTGCTAATGCTCCTGAGAAGGCAGCAGAGGATCGTTCAGGTTCCTTGGCCCTGCCACCCACGTGGGAGACCCAGAAAAAGCTCCTGGCTCCTGGCTTCAGCCTGGTCAAGCCCTGGTCAATGCAGCCATTTTGGGAGTGAACCAGCACATGGGAGATCTCTCTCTCTCTCTCTCTCTCTCTCTCTGTCTCTTCTTCTCTCTAACTGCCTTTCAAATAAATAAATATTTTTTAAAAATAATATTTTAGACTAGTATGAGTGGAGACATTGAGAAGACTTGGATAGCAGGACAATAAGATACAATCAGGGAAATAGTTCGGGATAAAATTATAGATGCAGGCTGTCCAGTTTGAAAGCTTTTATGTAATGAACCACAGAAACTCCTTATACAAGTAAGCAGAATGATTCAAACTGAGGCTTTGAACTGCAGTGTGTAATTCTGACATCTTTCTCACGCTCTTCCCCAAGGTCACTGTGGAGGACACGTCCTGGAATGAATCAAGAAGGGAAACAAATCACTCCGCGGTGACCGAGTTCATTTTTCTGGGACTCTCCAATTCTCAGGAACTCCAGATTTTCCTGTTTGGGTTCTTTTTCGTGTTCTATGCAGGAATTGTGCTTGGAAATCTTCTTATCATTCTAGCTGTAGCTGTTGATTCCCACCTTCATTCCCCCATGTATTTCCTGCTGGCCAACCTCTCACTCATTGATCTGTCTTTGTCTTCAGTCACAGCCCCCAAGATGATTACGGACTTCTTCAGGAACTGCAAGGTCATCTCTTTCAAAGGCTGCCTCGCTCAGATCTTTCTCCTTCACTTCTTTGGTGGGAGTGAAATGGTGATCCTCACAGCAATGGCCTTTGACAGATATGTAGCAATTTGTAAACCTCTACGTTACAATACAATTATGTGTAGCAATGTATGTGTTGGCATTATGGCTGCTGCATGGGGAATTGGCTTCTTGCACTCAGTGAGCCAGTTGGCCTTTGCAGTGAACTTGCCCTTCTGTGGTCCTAATGAGGTTGACAGCTTTTATTGTGACCTTCCCAGGGTCGTCAAACTCGCTTGTACCGACACCTACCGGCTAGACATCATGGTCATTGCCAACAGTGGTGTGCTCACTGTGTGTGCTTTCATTCTCCTACTCATCTCCTACACCGTCATCCTAACGACCATCCAGCACCGCCCTTCAGAAAGGTCATCCAAAGCTCTGTCCACTTTGACTGCTCACATCTCTGCTGTTCTTCTGTTCTTCGGGCCATGTGTCTTCATTTATGCCTGGCCATTCCCCATCAAGTCGTCAGATAAATTCCTTGCTGTGTTTTATTCTGTGGTCACTCCATTCCTGAACCCACTTATATACACACTGAGGAACAAAGACATGAAGACTGCAATGAGACGACTGAGAAAATGGAATGTGGATTCTAGGGTAAACTCTTAAACTTTCTGTAAATGTGAGATTAAACTGTGATAATGACATAATATATGACAAAGTGGGTAAATTAGTTAAAACTCATAAAAATTGTAACTTCTTTCCCATATCACTTAGCAATTGTCAAATAACTTTGCCTAAATTTATCCATTAAAATCTTTGTATGTTGTATTTTATACAAAGTTAATATCATTCTTTTAAAAAACTATCTCATTAATTCTAAGAATAATAAAAGAAAATTTTGTTAGATTCTTGCACATTCAAGCCTTCCAGAGCTATCCTGAGTGTAATAGATAAAAGACAGAAATCAGCCAGGCTTATAAAAATTTTTAATTTTCTTTGGCTAATTTTCCCTAAAAGCACTTGGAAAGAAACTGCCACATGGTTAACTTGAAAAATATTCTTATTGATATGAATACATATGTCAGCTTTTAAGAGGTTTTAAAAGAAAGTTTTCTAGTGTCAGTTTATAGTTCACCTCCTAACACTGTGACAACGGTTACCTGTGAGTGTATCACCTGCAGTGATGGAAAGGTGGAATCTTCCAGTGTGATCTTTGCCTTGTGAGCACCTGACATCCAATATTGTAGGACAACAGCTCACAAACAGTAAAACAGTTTAGAGGGATCTAACCTCTCAACATGTTCAGTCCGATACACCCATGTCACTTTTCCTTGTTTAATAATAAGGTCTTTTTTTTTTTTTTTTTTTTTTTTTTGACAGGCAGAGTGGACAGTGAGAGAGAGAGACAGAGAGAAAGGTCTTCCTTTTGCCGTTGGTTCACCCTCCAATGGCGGCCGCGGCCTGCGCACCGCGCTGATCCGATGGCAGGAGCCAGGTACTTATCCTGGTCTCCCATGGGGTGCAGGGCCCAAGCACTTGGGCCATCCTCCACTGCACTCCCTGGCCACAGCAGAGAGCTGGCCTGGAAGAGGGGCAACCGGTACAGAATCCGGTGCCCCAACCTGGACTAGAACCGGGTGTGCCGGCACCGCAAGGCGGAGGATTAGCCTAATGAGCCGCCGCGCCGGCTCTAATAATAAGGTCTTTAAAGTCAAAAGTAGCTCAGTTCAGTTCTACTTATCCCTTACTAATCATGACTTTGAGTATTTTTTATTTATATTTTTATCTGAAAAAGAGAAATGAAAAAGGAGAGAGATTTGCTATCAACTGGTTCACTCCACAGTGTCCACAATAGCTGGGACTGGACCAGGCCAAAGCCAGGAGTCTGTAACCCCCATCCACATCTCCCCTGTAGGTGTTAGGGACCCAACTGCTTGAGCCACCATCTGTTGACTCCCAAGGCAGGCATTGCTGTGAAACTTGATTGAAAGCAGAGTGGCCAAGATTCAAGCCATGCACCCTGACATGTGAGCAGACATCTGAACAGTGCCTCAACCATTGTGAATCCCTCCCACAGGTCCATCATATAACTTTATGTTTTGGTGTTCATATTTGTAAAAAGGAGCTGATAATACTATTAATTTATGGATATTATTAGAGATAATAAGACAGTCCATAAAAATCAGATGACACAATATGTGGCATATTCAGCACTCAATAAATAGAGATAATTTTATTATGTAAATCCTATATATAAGCAAAGCCAAAAGTTGTTAAGCTTTATTTTTTGCCAACATATTGGATGGAGATGATACATTCCATTCTCAACAGATACTTATTTGGGGAATTGTAGTTACAAGTGGAAGTCTGTATATTTAGATTCACATGTGCATATTTCTATGGGTACTCATGCATTTACATACTATCATCCTAGAAAGACATGCTGAGAATTCAGGATAAAAGTGGAAATTAGGGCCGGTGCTGTGGTGCAGCAGGTTAAAGCCTCAGCCTGCAGCACTGGCATCCCATATGAGTGACAGTTCTAGTCCCAGCTGCTCCACTTCCAACCCAGCTCCCTGCTAATGCACATGGGAAAGTAGGGGAAGATGGCCCAAGTCCTTGTGCCCCTGCACCCACATGGGAGACCCGAAAGAAGCTCTTGGCTCCTGGCTTCAGATCAGGTCAGATCAGCTCAGCTCCAGCCTTTGCGGCCATCTGGGGAGTGAACCAGTGGGTGGAAGACCTCTCCCTCTCTCTGTTACTTCTCTCTGTAACTTTATCTTTCAAATAAACAAAATAAATCTTAAAAAAAAAATTAGTGGAGAACATGAGTTGAAAAAATATTTGATATGTGACTGTAGTGAATATCTCCTTCTCCAGTGAAAATCACTGGGGGTTAAATATCCTTAGAAAAACGAAATATAGTTTGGCAAAATCTCACTTGAATTAAAAGATAAGGAGCATCAAATGACAAGGTTAAAATTATGTTTACCCCAGGAAAATATAATAGAAAATCCATGAGTAGATTAAGCTAACACACAAAAATAAGTATCTGATAATATGGCTCTCAAATCAAAGGAGAAAAGGTGCAGTTATTCACGTGATGGTGGAATAAATGGGCACCATCTGAAAAAGCTATGTTTTATCTGCATGTTATACCACAACAAGACAATTTATAAATGGATTCATGACATAAATCTCTTCCTAAAAAATGTATAAACATTAAAATAAAGCATAAGTTTACATATACAGTTGATGAAAATGCTAACAATTGATAACATTGACTTAATAAAATTAATTTTCAATACATGATAGAACTATTCTGGAAAGCAAAAAAATAATGAAGGGAAACTACACACACATCCTGAAAAGTAATAGTTTGTTTGTTTGTTTGTTTGAAAGAGTTACGAACAGGCAGAGGCAGAGAGAGAGGTCTTCCATCTGCTAGTTCACTCCCCATTTGGCAGCAACAGCCGGAGCTGCACCAATCCGAAGCCAGGAGCCTTCTCCAATGGCCACAATGGCTGGATCTGCACCGATCTGATTCAGGAGCCAGGAGCTTCTTTCAGGTCTCCCACACAGGTGC
The DNA here is from genome assembly GCF_964237555.1 of Oryctolagus cuniculus. Taxonomy (NCBI): domain Eukaryota; kingdom Metazoa; phylum Chordata; class Mammalia; order Lagomorpha; family Leporidae; genus Oryctolagus; species Oryctolagus cuniculus. The sequence goes on from NC_091443.1 coordinate 55,382,492, forward strand.
AGGGACCCAAGCACTTGGGCCATCTTCTACTGCTTTCCCAGGCCATAACAGAGAGCTGGATTGGAAGAGGAGCAGCTGGGACTCAAGTTGGTGCCCATATGGGATGCCAGCACTGCAGGTGGTGGCTTTACCCATTATGCCAGAGTGCTGGCCCCAATAGTTGTAATATATAAAGAATTTTAAAAATCCAACAAATTACAGACACATGCCCAAAAGATCTGAACAAAAAATTCATAATTAGGAGATAAAAACAATCTTTAAATACATGGTAAATGTTAAATAACTTATGTTAAGAGATACACAAAATAAAATTATGGTTAACATCAGTTCTGACCTATAAGATTTTCAACATTTGACTTCAGTGTTTGATAAGACAATGTATTGGGATGGGTGCAGTAGGGTCAGGCAGAACTATAAATTTCCTTCTGGAGAAATTGGATTTCACTACCTACCTTCTATGCAGGCCAGCTCTCCTCCCCACACTGCTAGGTGACGGAAGTCAACAGGTTCACACCTCCCTTAGGATGTCTCTTCGGGTAGCCCCTGTGAAGAGATAGATAGGTCTGGGCCTCAAATCTGGCCAGGCCTAAAAGCACACCTGACAATTATCAAGGCCCTGCTGTCCATTTCTATTTGCCTCTCACTGGGAAAACTTCCTCATGGGTTAGACAGCTCCTTTCTTGGGTCCTCTAATAATGACTCTGTCCTTTGCTTTAGACCCTGTGAGTTTAATCTGATTGTTAGATTCATTTTCTCCAGACTTGAAACAGTGAAATTCTAGATGGCCGTGCACACGAAACCTCTGATGGAGGCAGTTTCTGCCAGCTGACAGCGCATCCCTCCTGCTGGAACCTTGTCTTGACTGTCACTCCCTAATTTGCCCTAGTCAGCCAGAGTGGTCATTGTCCCACACTCCCTAACACAAGTTAGGGCTGTTCTTGGGGAGGGAATGTGAGGAGTCAGGTTAGTAGGTAGTCAGGGTGGTCTTGGTGCAAACTGAGGATGCAAAATGATTTCTTCCCCCAAAAGATCAAAGTGCCTGCCCCAATGCTTAGGAATTCCAGAGTTTACCATGAGAATAGCAAGAGGGTGGTGATTCCATACTCCTAAGCTCATAGTCTACTGTGAAGACAACTTACCTATCCCACCCTTCTGGACACAATGACAGCCAGCTGCCTATCACATCAAGGTAAGAAGAAATTGCCACACACCCTGCCAATAGCTCTTTCAGCTGTGAGGGAATTCCAGTCACCCACTGACTATCACAGCAGCCTGGAGAGGGGATTGGGGCCTGAGCACTGGCAGGGTTGGAGCAGGGAAGCCACAGAGCTTCCCTCACCTCCCCAGTGATGCAGATTGCTGGACTCTGCAGGAGGACTCTGCTCTGCTCCTGCCAGAGTCAGAGTCAGAGTCCGGAAAATGTGGAGGGCAAATGAGAGATTCCCTGGATACTGCAGCTGTGGGAGTTTGGGAGTATTAGCACCAGAGCCACGTCCATGGCTCTACATGAGCCAAGAGGATGCCCCTTAGCTTCCGGGGACCAGCACCAGCAACTGCCCACAAAAAAAATCTGCTCCCACTCTGAGAGATCTGGGCAATGACACCCCTGTGTTACCAGAGAAATGCAGGGTTCTTGTCTTTGCTCAAGAAAGAATTCAGGCATGAGACAGAGTAGTGGAAAGTAAAAGTAGCAAAGTTTATTAGGGAAGGGACATCCCTAAGAACAGGTGGGCACCTCTCCAGACAGGACCTGAGAGAGAGTGCAGTTGCTAGGACTGGGTGTGTGTGTGTGTGTGTGGCAAGGTTACATGGTTGAGTGGAGAGAGATTACACCTGGCCAGGCAGGCAGGCAGCTCAGCAGACTCAGCAGAGAGGCAGAGGGCTGAGCGCACCCTCCGGTTGAGGCCGGGGGGGGGGGGGGGTGGTAAGGAGATGGTCTTGCTTCCCGACCTCTGCTCCTCTTGGAACAAAGGGCTTTTTGGATATAAATAGAAAAACTTCTATCTGAGTTTTCCCCTGAAAGTATCAGACAAGAGGAAGGCTAGCTGGCACCATCATGAGTTTAGAGGAATGGTGAGCAAGACCCCCTGGAGAATGGGGATCCTGAGCAGGGTATTTCAAATGTAGATACTGGGATGCATCTGGGAGATTGTGGAATATTTGTCAGGCAGAAGGGGCGGGGACCTCCACCTGGCAGGTTATCAGGTAGAAGGGGGCAGGGAAGAATGCAAATACTGGGCTGTCCATGAAACATTATCAGGATGACTTTGAGATGCAGATGCATATGCTGGCCATTGTTACACACACATAAGCTCATATCTGACTTCCTACCTAACAACTGCACCCTGCAACACCAGCACTTTAACAATTAGTTGAGAGTCCTCCAAGATGGTGGAATAGGGAGGGAGCACACTGATAGTCTGGAAAAAAATAGCTTAATAAAGTGGAGATACTGTAGTTTCAGGGAAGAGTTAGGGGAAAAACTGCAGAGGAAACTCTTCCAGAACTAATGGGACACGGTGGACCTACGTGGAGGGCATGGGTGCCCACGGCTGGGGACCCCAAAAGCTGAGTCTACACACCACCGCTGGAAAGGGAGGGACCAGCACTCAGACACTGATTGCCTTCAAGGAGAATAGTTCAGCTGTGTAGAATTACTTCCCTTCTAGGCACCGTGGCTCACTAGGCTAATCCTCCATCATGTGGCACCGGCACACCGGGTTCTAGTCCCGGTCGGGGCACCAGATTCTGTACCGGTTGCCCCTCTTTCAGGCCAGCTCTCTGCTGTGGCCAGGGAGTGCAGTGGAGGATGGCCCAAGTGCTTGGGCCCTGCACCCCATGGGAGACCAGGAGAAGTACCTGGCTCCTGCCATTGGATCAGCGCGGTGTGCCAGCCGCAGCGCTCCGGCCGCGGCAGCCATTGGAGGGTGAACCAACGGCAAAGGAAGACCTTTCTCTCTGTCTCTCTCTCTCACTGTCCACTCTGCCTGTCAAAAAAAAAAAAAAAAAAAAAAGAATTACTTCCCTTCTGAATAAAAAAAAGAGAGAGAGAAGATTTACCATGCCAAACCTGGGTGAGTCACCTTTGGCACACCCTTAACCCTGAAGAACTGAACAGAGCTCTCTGGCCACACCCATCACAAGCCTCTAAAGATCCACCAAAAGCAGACAGTCCACTTAATCTAGAGTCATGGTATAACAAGAAAAAGCACCACAGTGAAGAAACCAAAGAATATCTCCACAATGCCAAGCAACAAACGCAGAAACTGAGGAAACAAGAACAAGGAAGACATTATGACACCTCCAAATGAACAAGACAGCCCAATACAAGATTATAAAGATGATGAGATAGAAGAAATGCAGGAAACAGATCCTAAAAAAACTTGTTAGAACTTTAAGAAGTTCTCAAAAACAAGTTCTTGAACTACAGAAATCCTTACTGAACAGGATGGAAAATCTCTCTTGTGAAAATGAAAATGAAATCATAAGGAGGAATCAAAATGAAATGAAGCAACTAGTAGAACATGAAACTGTGATAGTGAAGAGAAATCATAATGCAATGAAGAATTCAATAGAACAAATGACAAACGCATTTGAGAGCCTTAAAAACAGAATCAGTGAGGCAGAAGAGAGAATATCGGACTTAGAAGACAGAGCACAGGAAAGTATACAGTCAAAGAAAAGAAGAGGAAAATAGAAATCTAAAAAATATTGTTGGAAATCTACAGGATACTATTAAAAAAACCCAACATTCGTGTTCTAGGAATTCCTGAAGGCATGGAGAGGGAGAAAGAATTAGAAGGCCTTTTTAGTAAGATACTAGCAGAAAACTTCCCGGGTTTAGAGAAGGACAGAGACATCCAAGTACAGGAAGCTCTGAAACAGTCAGGAAAATGAAGAGACAACTGACAGAATAGGAAAAAAAATATTCGCAAACTATGCAACAGATAAAAGATTAATAAAAAGAATCCACAAAGGACCAGCGCCACGGCTCACTAGGCTAATCCTCCACCTTGCAGCGCCAGCACACCGGGTTCTTGTCCCGGTCGGGGTGCCAGATTCTGTCCCGGTTGCCCCTCTTCCAGGCCAGCTCTCTGCTGTGGCCAAGGAGTACAGTGGAGGATGGCCCAAGTGCTTGGGCCCTGCACCCCATGGGGGCCAGGATAAGTACCTGGCTCCTGCCATCGGATCAGCGCGGTGTGCCAGCAGCAGCGCGCCGGCCGCAGAGACCATTGGAAGGTGAACCAATGGCAAAGGAAGACCTTTCTCTCTGTCTCTCTCTCTCTCTCACTGTCCACTCTGCCTGTCAAAAAAAAAAAAAAAAAAAAGAATCTACAAAGATATCAAGAAACTCCACTACAACAAAACAAACAACCCAATTAATAGATAAGCCAAGGACCTCAATAGACATTTTTCAAAGGAAATCCAAATGGCCAACAAACACATGAAAAAATGTTCAAGATCACTAGCCATCAGGGAAATACAAATCAAAGCCACAATGAGGTTTCACCTCACCCTGGTTAGAATGGCTCACATTCAGAAATCTGCCAACAACAGATGCTGGCGAGGATGTGGGGAAAAAGGGACACTAACCCACTGTTGGTGGGAATGCAAACTGGTCAAGCCACTATGGAAGTCAGTCTGGAGATTCCTCAGAAACCTGAATATAACCCTACCATACAACCTAGCCATCCCACTCCTTGGAATTTACCCAAAGGAAATGAAATTGGCAAACAAACAAGCTGTCTGCACCTTAATGCTTATTGCATCTCAATTCACAATAGCTAAGACCTGGAATCAACCCAAATGTCTATCAACAGTAGACTGGAAAAAGAAATTATGGGATATGTACTCTATAGAATACTATACAACAGTAAAAAAAAAAATGAAATCCGGTCATTTGCAACAAAATGGTGAAATCTGGAAAACATCATGCTGAGTGAAATAAGCCAGTCCCAAAGGGACAAATATCGTATGTTCTCCCTGATCGGTAACAACTAACTGAGCACCAAAAAAGAAAGCTGTTGAAGTGAAATGGACACTATGAGAAACAGTGACTTGATCAGCCCATGTCCTGACTGTTGATGAACAACTTAATACTTTACCCCTTTTAGTATTTTTTTTTCTATTTAATACCATTGGTTGAACCCTTTAATTAACATACAATTATTCTTAGGTGTTTAAATTTAACTGAAAAGTGATCCCTGTTAAATATAAGAGTGGGAATAAGAGAGGGAGGAGATGTACAGTTTGGGACATGCTCAATCAGACTTGCCCCAAATGGTAGAGTTAGAAATGTGCCAGGGGATTCCAATTCAATCCCATAAAGCTGGCATGAACCAATGCCATCTCACTAGTCAAAGTGATCAGTTTCTGTTCACAATTGATCATAATGATAGGATTAAGAGTCAAAGGGATCACATAAACAAGACTAGTGTCTGCAAATAATATCTGATAGAATTAAGGAGAGAATGATCCAACATGGGAAGCAAGATACACAGCAGACTCATAGAATGGCAGATGTCCTAAACAGCACTCTGGCCTCAGAATCAGCTCTTAAGGCATTCAGATCCAGCTAAAAAGCCCATGAGGGTATTTCAGGCATGGAAAGCCAAGACACTCTGGCAAAAAAAAAAAAAAAAAAAAAAAAAAAAAAAAAAAACAACTAATGAAAGATCTCTGTGAGTGAGATCCCAGCAGAAAGAATGGACCATCAAAGAAGAAGGTACCTTTCTCTGAAGGGAGGAGAGAACTTCTACATTGACTATGACCTTGTCTAAATAAGATCGGAATTTATGAACTCAAAAGGCTTCCATAGCCTTGGCAACTCATGACAAGAGCCTAGAGTGATTACTGATGTCATAAACAAGAGTGTCAATTGTTAAATCAACAATAGGAATCACTGTGCACTTACTCCCCATGTAGGATCTCTATCCTTAATGTGTTGTACAATGTGAATTAATGCTATAACTAGTACTCAAACAGTACTTTACACTTTGGTGTTTCTGTATGGGTGGAAACTGTTGAAATCTTTACTTAATATATACTAAATTGATCTTCTGTATATAAAGAGAATTGAAAATGAATCCTGATGTGAATGGAATGGGAGAGGGAGTGGGAGATGGGAGGGTTGCAGGTGGGAGGACAGTTACGGGGGGGGGCACTGTAATCCAAAAGCTGTACTTTGGATATTTATATTTATTAAATAAAAGTTTAAAAAGAAAACAATTAGTTAAACTTTCTCAGTGGCACTGGAATCCATTCAGTGGACCTAGGGAAGAAACTACCTTCATTCTACCTCTCTGGACTCACACTCTTCAATGCAAAATATCCTGTATACCTTGTAGTTACCCTTTAGAACTGGAACAGGATCCAGTTCACATCCCCTAGTCCTAGGACTAGGATTGTTGGCAAGACAAGACACAGCACCAGTTGGACTCTCATAAAAGAACCTGAGGAAGGATCCATCCATATAACACAGTCCTAGAGCCGTAGCAATTGATGCCAGAAACCGGGCATCACTCAGGCTTGTCAGTAAGATAAGTGGATGGTCATCCCCATCCCCTTCAGCATGAAGAACAAAGCTCTCACTATCACAATCACTAGGAAGAGTGACAACAAACTCTCAGTGGCCTAAAGATATACACACAAGGAAACCCATATTCATCTCAAAGCCACACTTCTGTGAACTGCTGGAGACCAGACCACTGTGTCACTTATAGACACAACTGACACTGAGACAAAATAAATCATTCAGAGACTACATGCCTGGGCTCACCTAGAACCAAAGACAAAGCAAAGGGTCAAGTGATACCCTGTATTCCAGCTAAACCATAAACTCTGTTCCAATAAAATCTACATGATAAAGAAGAGACAATTACACCAGATATGCAGATTTCAACATAGAGACATGGAAGGCATGAAGAAGCAAGGTAACATGATGGCTCCAAAAGAACACAATACTCCTCCAGAATTGGATCCTGAACTGAAGGAAATCTATGAAATGACAGACATAGGATTCAAAATGAGTATTGAATGCAAATTGATTAAAGAAATGAAAAAATCAATGAGTGACATGAATGACAATATTACTAAGGGGATAGAACACATTGAGAACAACCAATAGAAATAATGATGATGAAATCTTCAATCAGTTAAGCAAAAAATATGATTGAGAGGTTTAACAACAGAATAAACAAACTGGAGGAAAGAATTTCTGATCTAAAGAATTTGAAATAACCCAATCAAACAAAAAAAGAGAGAAAAGAAATAAAAAGTATAAAAAGAATGAAGAAAGCCTTTGTGAAATACTGGATACCACTAAATGGCCAATGTTCATATTTTATGTATTCCTGAAAGAGAAAAAAAAAAGTCATTGAGAACCTGGTAAATGAAATAATAGTTGAAAATCTCTCTGGTCTTGAAGGAGAAGACATGGACATTCAGATAAAAGAAGCACAAAGAATCCTAAGCAGACTCAACCAAAAAAGTCTTTTCCAAGGCATATTGTAATCAATTTGTCAAAAGTTAATGACAAGGAAAGAATCCTAAAGACAGTAAGAGAAAAGCATGAAGTTATATACAAAGGAAAACCAATGAGCTTATCATCAGACTTCTCAGTAAAAACCCTACAGTGCAGAAGAGAGTAAGATGATATATTTGGCCAGTGCCGTGGCTCATTAGGCTAATCCTCTGCCTGTGGCACCAGCACCCCAGCTTCTAGTCCCAGTTGGGGCACCAGATTCTGTCCCGGTTGCCCCTTTTCCAGTCCAGCTCTCTGCTGTGGCCAGGGAGTACAGTGGAGGATGGCCCAAGTGCTTAGGCCCTGGACCTGCATGGGAGACCAGGAGGAAGCACCTGGCTCCTGGCTTTGGATCGGTGCAGCACGCCAGCCAGCCATAGCAGCCATTTGGGGGTGAACCAACAGAAGGAAGACCTTTCTCTCTCTCTCTCTCTCTCTCTCTCTCTCTCTCTCTTTCTCTCTCTTTCTCTCTCTCTCTGTTTGTCAAAAAAAATGATATATTCAAGGACTTCAAAAAAACTTTTTCAGCCAAGAAAGTTATTGTGGTCGAATGAGAAGGCTGTGCTAAGATGGCCGCTGCAAGCGAGCATCAGTTACTCGGGAAATGGCTTTGGAACTCACCTGGCAAAGGAGCCTGCCTGGCAACAGGGTGTGATTGGTTAGGGCATAAACCGCCCCTTGACCGGATTGTCTGCCTTGGCTATATAAGCTGCTGTACCAACTGAAATAAACAAGTCTGTGAGCTTCTCGCCTCTGGCCCGCTTTCTCCCGACTCCCAGTGTCTGTGTGGTGACTCTGCGCCTCTTGCTCCCACTGCACTTCTCCTCTCAGAATGATTCCACAGTATCATATTATATCCAGTGAAACTATCCTTTAAAAGTGAAGGAGAAATAAGGTATTTCTCAGATAAGCAAAAACAGAGAATTCCCCACCACCAGTCCAGCTTTACAAGCAATTCTGAAGGGCATCCTGCATTGGAACTAAACATCATGACAATATAGGATACCACCAAATTCACTAGCAGAGCAAGTATTATCATATCCAATGAACAAATTGACAGGTATTCATTCTTATCGATCAATATTAACATTGAATGTTAATAGATTAAATTATCCAGCCTGAAGACTTGGGTTGCTTATTGAATGAAAATCCAAGGCCCCACTATATTCTGCCTACAAGAAACTCACTTCACAAAGGTACACATAGATTGAAAGTGAAAAAGATATACCAGGGAAAATGAAACCAAAAATAAGTAGTAGTCATTTCATATCAGATAAAACAGATTTTAAATCAAAAATTATAAAAAGAGATAAAGAAGTTTATTAATTTTGATAAGAGGCTCAATTCAGCAAGAGGAAAAAACAATCATAAATAAAAGTGCAATCAAAAAATCCCACCCAAATATATACAGAAAATACCATTAGACCTAAAGAGAGAGCCAGAATCTAATACAATAATGGTGGGTGACTTCAGCACCCTACTTTCATCAATGGACAGATCATCCAACATAAAATAAATAAAGATAAATTAGAGTTGAAACATACTCTCAAGCAAATGGACCTAAAAGATATTTACAGGACATTTCACCCAGCAGCTACAGAATACAAGTTCTTTGCATCAGCACATGGAATATTTCCTAGGATAGACCACATATTAGGCCACAAACCAAGTCTCAAGAAAGTTAAAGACTGAAATCATACTACATTTCTTCTTAGGCCATAGGGAATAAAACCAGAAATCAAAAAGAAGAAAAACAACAGAAAACTCATAAAATACTTGGAAATTAAACCACATGCTACTAAATGATCAATGGGTCATTAAGACAATTATAAAGGAAATAAAAAACTTTCTTGGAATAAATGAAAGGAAAACATAATTTATCAAATCTGTGGTATACAGTAAAAGCAGTATTGAGGAAAATTCATAGCATAAGCATTTACATTTACAAAAGACAAATGACTCAAATTTAAGATCTAATGATGCTTCTTGAAGATTTAGAAAAATAAGATCAAACTGATCTAAAATCATCAGGAGGCAAGAAATAATAAGGAGGGGCCAGCACTGTGGCATAGCGGGTAAAGCCAACACCAGCAGTGCCAGCATCCCATATGGGCACCAGTTCAAGTCCCAACTGCTCCACTTCCAATCCAGCTCTCTGCTATGTCCTGGGGAAAATAGTAGAAGATGGCTCAAGTCCTTAAACCTCTGCACCCATGTAGGAGACCCAGAAGAAAAACCTGGCTCCTGGCTTCAGGTTAGCACAACTCCAGCCATTGTGGCTCTCTGGGGTGTGAACCAATGGATGGAAGACCTCTCTCTCTCTCTCTCTCTCTCTTTCTCTCTGCCTCTGATTCTCTGTAACTCTGCCTTTCAAATAAATAATTTGTTAAAAAATAATAAGAATCACAGCAGAAATAAATGAAATTGAAACAAAAAATCAAAATATCAGCAAAAAAATCTGCTTTTTTTATAAAATAAACAACATATATAAAATTCTAGCCAGAAGAAAAAAAAGGAAAAAACTTAAATACCATCAGGAATGAAAAGGGAAACATTACAACCAACAAAACTGAAATGCAAAAGAACATAAAAACTACTACAAAGAAATATATGCTAATAAGCTGGAAAAACCTCTGAGAAATGAATAATGGTTACATGTAACCTACCAACATTAATTCAAGAGGATATATACAATATTAGCAGACCCATAGCAAACAATGTGGTTGAAGCAATAATCAAAAGTCTTCCATTAAGAAAAAGTCTAGCACCTCATGGCTTTACTATTGTATTCTACAAAACATTGAAAGCAGAAGTATTCCAAAAATATTGAATTGGGTGGAACTCTGTGAAACTCTTTTTATGAAGCTGGAATCACTTTGATATCAAAATTTGGCACAGACAAAATACAAAAAGAAAACCAGAGACCTACACTCTTAATGAAAATAGATGCAAAGATTCTTAATAAAAATAGAGCAAATCTAATCCAAAACCACATCAAAAAGATCTACATCACGATCAAGTGGGATTTATCCCAGGAATGTAAGGATGATCCAAAATTCACAAGTCAATAAGCATCATAAATCACATCAACAAAATGAAAATCAAAACCATATGGTCATCTCAACAGATGCAGAGAAAGCATTTGATAAATTTTAACACCACTTCATGATGAAAAATACTCCATGAGTTAGGTATAAAAGGAACATACCTCAAAATTAAAAATTATAAAATCTCTAAATGGCAAACAGCCACTATCATGCTGAATGAGGAAAATCTGAAAGCATTTCCCCTCAGATCTGAAATAAGACAAGATGTCTACTTTTACCACTCTTATTTAACAGAGTAATGGATCTTTTAGCAAGAGCAATTAGGGAGGAGAAAAAACAAATAACATCAAAATTGGAAAAGAGAAAGTCAAATTATCCATGTTTGTGGATGACATGATGTGGTATATAGAGAAACCTAAACACTCCACCAAAAAGCTGTTAGAATTGACAAACCAATTCACTAAAGTTGCAAGTTACAAAATAAACATTCAAAAAATAGTAGCTTTTCATATCCTAATGATGAACTCACAGAAAGAGAAATCAAGAAAGAAATCCCAACCACAATAACCACAAAAGAATCAAATATTTAGGAATAGATTTAATCAGAGAAGTGAAAACTGTCAATGAAAATTATCAAAAATTGATGCGACATCATCAAAGCTACAAAAACATGGAAAGATATTCCTTGCTCATGGATTGGAAGAATCAATATCATTAAAATGTCTATACTGCTTAAAACAATCACAATATTCAATACAATCCTTATCAAAATACCAATAACATTCTGTACAGAATTAGAAAAACAATCCTAAAATTCACATGGAATCACAAATGACACAGTAGCCAACACAATCCTGAGCAAGAAAACTCAAGCTGGAGACATCACAAAACCCAACTTCAAAGCATACTACAAAGCTACAGTAATTAAAACATCATGGTACAGGCATAAAACCCCAACATTAATCAATGAAATAGAATAGAGAGCCCAGAAATTAATCAATATACATAAAGTCAACTGATTTTTGACAAAAGTGCCAAAATCATGCAGTGGGGTAAGGATAATCCTTTCAGCAAATAGTGCTAGCAACATTGAATATATGTGTTGAGAAAGATATGGACATTCAAGTACAAGAAGTGCACACATAGAATATCTAATAGGAATGATGAGGAAGGCTCTTTCCCATGACACATTATAATCAAAATTTCAAAAATCAAAAATAAAATGTAAAGTTCCAAAACTGTGCAAGAAGGAGATGCCAAATTTTTTTTTTAAACTTTTATTTAATGCATATAATTTTCCAAAGTACGACTTATGGATTACAATGGCTTCCCCCCCATACCGTCCCTCCCACCCACAACCCTCCCCTTTCCCACTCCCTCTCCCCTTCCATTCACATCATGATTCATTTTCGATTATCTTAATATACAGAAGATCAGCTTAGTATACATTAAGTATGGATTTCAACAGTTTGCTCCCACACAGAAACATAAAGTGAAAAATAATAGATGATTTTTGTAAATGATGTTGTAAGCATTCCCACTAAGATCTGGAACCAGAAAAGGATGCCACTCTTACCAGGGCTATTCAATATGGTCCTGGAAGTTTTAGTCAGAGCCATTAGGCAAGAAAAAGAAATCAAAGGGATACAAATTGGGAAGGAGTAATTCAAGCTATCCCTATGTGCAGATGACATGATTCTATATATAGGGGATCCAAAAAAAACTCCACTAAGAGACTATTGAGCCAGCGCCGTGGCTCAATAGGCTAATCCTCCGTCTGCAGCGCCGGCACACCGGGTTCTAGTCCCAGTTGGGGCACTGGATTCTGTCCCGGCTGCCCCTCTTCCAGGCCAGCTCTCTGCTGTGGCTCAGGAGTGCAGTGGAGGATGGCCCAAGTGCTTGGGCCCTGCACCTGCATGGGAGACCAGGAGAAGCACCTGCCTCCTGGCTTTGGATCAGCACGGTGCGCTGGCTGCAGTGTGCAGGCCGCAGTGGCCATTGGAGGGTGAACCAATGGTAAAAGGAAGACTTTTCTCTCTGTCTCTCTCTCTCACTGTCCACTCTGCTTGTCAAAAAAAAAAAATAGAGACTATTGGAACTCATAAAAGAGTTTGGTAAAGTTGCCAGATATAAAATTAATTCACAAAAATCAGCAGCATTTGTGTACACAGGAAATGCCAAGGTTGAGAAAGAACTTCTAAGATCAATCCCATTCACAATAGCTACAAAAAAAAATTAAATGCCGTGAAGTATATTTAACCAAGGATGTCAAAGATCTCTACAATAAAAATTTTAAAACACTAAAGAAAGAAAATAGAAGACACATAAAATTGAAAAAAAAAAAAAAAAACCTCCATGTTCATGAATTGGAAGAAGCAATATCATCAAAATGTCCACGGTACCAAAAGCAATTTACAGATTCAATACGATCCCAATCAAAACACCAATAACATTCTTCTCAGATCTGGAAAAAAAGATATCAATTTCATATGGAAATGCAAGAGACCTTGAATAGCTAAAGAAATCTTATAAGACAAAAACAAATCCAGGGGCATTACAATACCAATTTTTAAGACATACTACATGGCAGTTATAATCAAAACAGCCTAGTTCTGGAGCAAAAACAGACTCATAGACCAATGGAACAGAATAGAAACTCCAGAAATCAATCCATGCATCTACAACCAACTTATCTTGGACAAAGTATCTAAAAACAATCCCTGGAGCAAGGACAAATTTATCTTCTACAAATGGTGCTGGGAAAACTAGATCTCTACCTGCAGACATATTAAATTAAACCCCAGCCTTACACCTTACACAAAAATCCAGACAAAAATGATTTACGACCAACTATCATCAAATTACTAGGGAACATTTGGGTAATTCTCCAAGACACTGGAATAGGCAAAGACTTCTTGGAAAAGACCCAAAAAGCACAGGCAACTAAAACCAAAATAGACAAATGGGATTATATCAAGCTGAGAACCTTCTACACTGTAAAAAAAAAAAAAAAAAAAAAAAAAAAAAAAAAAAAAAAAAAAAAAAAAACACTGAGAGAATGTGAGAAAATGTTTGCAAACTATGCAACTGATAAAGGGTTAACATTCAGAATCTATAAAGAGCTCAAGAAATTCAACAACATTGTGATTTAATGCTATAACTAGTACTCAAACAGTATTTTTCACTTTGTGTTTCTATGTGGGTGCAAACTGTTGAAATCTTTACTTAATATATGCTAAACTGATCTTCTGTATATAAAGAGAATTGAAAATGAATCTTGATGTGAATGGAAGGGGAGAGGGAGCAGGAAAGGGGAGGGTTGCGGGTGGGAGGGAAGTTATGGGGGGGGGGCATTGTAATCCATAAACTGTACTTTAGAAATTTATATTCATTAAATAAAAGTTAAAAAAAAGAAATTCAACAACAACAAAACAAACAATCCAGGTAAAAAATGGACAAAGCACTTCAACATGCATTATTCAAGAGAGGAATCTTAAATGGCCAACAGACACGTACTCAGTGTCACTAGCCATCAGGGAAATGCAAATCAAAACTACAACAAAAGCTTCAACTCACCCCAGTTTGTATGGCTCTAGTACAGAAATCAACAAAAACCAAGTGCTGGTAGGATGTGGAGAAAAAGGTGCCCTAATCCATTGTTGGTGGGAATGTAAACTGGTGCAGCCACTGTGGGAGACAGTATGAGATACTTCAAAAATCTGAATATAGACCTACTGTATGATCCAGCCATTCCACTTCTGGGAATTTGCGCAAGGGAAATGAAATCAGCATATGAAAGAGTGATCTGTACTCCCATGTTCATTGCAGCTCAATTCACAATAGCTTAGATATGGAATCAACCCAGCTATCCATCAACTAATGCCTGGTTAAAAAAATTATTGTATAGGTACACTATGAAGCACTACTCAGTGATAAAAAGAAAAAATGAAATCCTGTCTTTCAACAAAATGGATGCAACTGGAAACCCTTATACTTAGAGAAATAAGCCAGCTCCAAAAAGACAGATATCATATGTTCACTGATCTATGGTAACTAAGAGATTACCTAAAATGTAATGTATTGGAGTGAAATTGACATTCTGAGAATCTGTGATTGTTATATTGTCTCTACTGTTGAAGAATAGTGGGTTTTTTTTCCTTCATACTATTTGTTGAACACTTTACATAGTGTAGAGTTAAGCTTATGAGTGTAAAGTAAATCGAAAATAAATCTTTATAAAAATTAAGAGTAAGGAGCCAGCACTGTGGCACAGTAAGCTGAATCCTTCACTTACGGCACCGGCATCCCAAATGGACTTCGGTTCAAGTCCCAGCTGCTCAGCTTCCGATCCAGCTCTCTGCTGTGGCCTGGGAAAGCAGTGGAATATGCCCCAAGTCCTTGGGCCTTTGAACCCACGTGGGAGACCTGGAAGAAGCTCCTGGCTCCTGGCTTCAGAGCAGATCAGCTCCAGCTATTGCAGCCATCTGGGGAGAGAACCAGCAAATGGTAGCCCTTTCTCTGTCTCTCCCTCTCACTGTCTGTAACTCTACCTCTCAAATAAATAGATAAAAGTCTTTAAAAAAAAAAAAAAAAGAAGCTACTGTTGAAAAAAATAAGAGTGAGAATAGGAAAGAGAGAAGGAAGAACCAAGATTGCCAAGGAAAGAGCTCAATGAGATTAGAACCATAACACTGTATACTATATTCCTCCATGGGGTATGTGTCAATTCTTAGTACAGTCGATAGTCAAAAAAAATTAGACATGGAGGAAATGCTAAAAGAAAAGCAACAGCAGAGCTTCTGGAAATTTCAAAGGCTAAGGAATCTGAATGCGAAGATTCAGATTACTGAGGCAGCAAGGATAGGAGGGAGATAATGTTCTAATTGAATATTTGAATTGAGTCTGTTGAGACGGCTTATGTAGAAAATGATGCATCTTTCTGTTTATTTAGGCCCTCTTAAATTTCTCCCAGAAATACTATGTAATTTTCACTGGCACAATTTTATTGAGGAAGTCAAATTATCCATGACTGCAGATGGCATGATCCCATATTTAGGGGAAACAAAAGACCCCACCAAAAGACTTAGAAATGAACTTGGCGAAGTTGCAGTAAACAAAATCAACACAAAAAAGTTAGCATTTTTATACACCAGCAATACCTAGCTGAGAAATAACACAAACGCAATCTCAAGTGCTACAAAAAAAATTTAATGACTTTGTACCAAATTAGTCAAGCATATGCAATTCCTCTACAATGAAGTTCAAAATGCTAGTGAAAGAATTTGAAATGTGCAAGAATGGGCCGGCGCTGCAGCTCACTAGGCTAATCCTCCGCCTGCGGCACTGGCACCCCAGGTTCTAGTCCCGTCGGGGTGCCGGATTCTGTCCCAGTTGCTCCTCTTCCAGTCCAGCTCTCTGTTGTGGCCCGGGTGTGCAGTGGAGGATGGCCCAAGTGCTTGGGCCCTGCACATGCATGGGAGACCGGGAGGAAGCACTTGGCTCCTGGCTTCAGATCGGTGCAGCACGCCGGCCTTAGCAGTCATTTGGGGGGTGAACCAACGGAAGGAAGACCTTTCTCTCTGTCTCTCTCTCTGTCTAACTCTGCCTGTCAAATAAAAAAAAAAAGAATGTACAAGATGAAATGGACATTTTGTGATATGACTCTCATTTTTAGCCTTTGTTTATACTACTGTGAAACTGTTCTTACTTTATATTTGTTGAGTATTGTGGTTAGTGGTTAATAAAGCCTGTGGATATAAAATGGATTAAAACTGTTTCTTTGCAAAAACTGTTGAAAAGAAGAGAGGGGAGGGAGAAAGAGAGACTGGAACTGTTCCTGTGGGATGAATGAAATCTGTTCTCTTTATAATAATAAAAATCAGAAAAAAAGAAATTGGATAGTCCAAAAAAATAGAAAGCTATTCCTTATTCACAGCTTGGAAGAATTAATGTTATCAAAACTACCACACAACCCATAACAATTTACAGATTCAATGCATTTTCCTTCAAAATACTAATAACATTCTTCACAGAACTTAAAAAATCCTAAAATTCATATGGAAAAACAAAAGTCCCTGAATACCCAAAGCAATCTTGAGTAATAAAAGCAAAATCTTGGCATCACTACATGATTATTTTAACCAAAACAGTATGACACTGGAACAAAAACAAACACATAGAACAATGGAATAAAATATAAAATCCAGGAATATATCCACATATCTATACCAATTTATTTTTGATACATTACTAAAACACTCTCTGGAAGAAATAAGATCTCTTCAGTAAATGATGTTGGAAACATTAGATTTCCACACAAAGAAATTTGAAACAAGTACCCTAAATTAAACCCTTTATAAAAATCAACTCAAAATGGATAAAGGAGATAAGTTTAACAAATGAAACTATGAAACTACTAAAGGAAAACAAAAGACAAACTCTATAAGACAAGGGCTTCGGCAACTATTTTCTGGATAAGACCCTAAAAGCACAGACAGTAAAAGCAAAACTAGACTAAAATAGGATTAAAATAAGATTAAAATGGGATTATATTAAACTTAGAAGCTCTACACAGCAAAGTAAACAACACAGTGAGGAGATGACCAGCAAAATGGTTAAAAGATTTGCAAATTGTGAATCTGATAAAGGATTAACATCTAGACTACATAAGGAGTTCAAAAATTCAACAAAATCAAAACAAGCATCTTAGTTAAGAAATGGGAAAAGGATTTAAGTAGACATTTTTCCTAAAAAAAAAGAAATAGAAATGGCCAACAATCACATTTTAGGGACTCTCAGTATTAGTAGCCATCAGGGAAATGCAAATCAAATCACAATGATGTGGAACATCTCAGTCCAGTCACAATAGCTAATATCAAAAGTCAACAAATAACAAATGCTGGTGAAGATGTAGAGCAAGGTAACTCTAGCACAGTGTTGGCAACAATCCAAATTAAGAGGGCCATGTTGGAAAATCATATGGAAATTACTCAAAACTCTGAAAACAGATCTATCATATAACCCAGCTATCCCATTTCTTGGGATATGTCCCAAGGAAATGAAGTCAGCATATGAAAGATATAACTGTACTCTCATGGTATTGTAGAACTGCTCACAACAGCAAAGATATAGATTTCACCTAGAAGCCCATTAAGGGATAAGTAGATAAAGAAAATGTTATATATACACATGATGGAATATTACTCAGCCATAAAAGAATCCTGACATTTGCAACAAATAAGAGCCCAACTTTCAGTAAGGATAAAATACCTTCAAAGAAGAAATAGATCTGAACAAAACTATAAGAAAACAGACCCAACAGTCATAGAGAATGCTGATTCCAACAGCAGCAGAACGCACACTCTCCTCAAGTGAGCACCGAACATTCTCCAGAGCAGACAGTATGTCAGGCCGTAAGATCAGATCAGGCCGGCGCCGCGGCTCACTAGGCTAATCCTCCGCCTTGCGGCGCCAGCACACCGGGTTCTAGTCCCGGTCGGGACGCCAGATTCTGTCCCGGTTGCCCCTCTTCCAGGCTAGCTCTCTGCTGTGGCCCGGGAGTGCAGTGGAGGATGGCCCAGGTGCTTGGGAGAAGCACCTGGCTCCTGCCTTCAGATCAGCGTGGTGCGCCAGCCGCAGCAGCCACTTGGGGGGTGAACCAATGGAAAAGGAAGACCTTTCTCTCTGTCTCTCTCTCTCTCTCTCACTGTCCACTCTGCCTGAAAAAAAAAAAAATCAGATCAATAAATTTCAAAGATCAGAGTCATGTAAAGTATCTTCTCTAGGCACAACAGGATCAAGTAAAAAATAAATAACATAAGGGAAAAACTAGAAATTCACAAATGTTTGGAAATTAGACAATACCCTGTTAGCCAACCAGTCATAGAGAAAAAAGATTAAAAATATTTAGAAATTCATGAAAACAATGGTGCAATGTGGATGCACCACAAAGATACTTATCCATAATAGGTAAATCCATAATGACTGAAGGTACATTGTCATTTGCCATGAACAGGGGAGGGGAAGAATGGAGAGTAACTGCTTAATAAGTACAGATTTTCCTTTCAGAGTGAAAAAAATAATTAACGGCTAGAGAGAGAGTGGTGATGCAGCATTTTTAATGTACTAAATGGCACTTAATTGTCATTTTAAAATAATTAATTTCCTATTATGTGAACTTCACCTCAGTTGAAATGATTGGCAAAAGATATATTCTCCCAAAACAGATACAAAAGCATCTTTTAAACATAAAAAATGCTTCATCTTTACTCTTCAAAGATAAAAGCAAACTAAAAGCCAAATGAGACACCATATATCATGCATTTTATTGACAAAAATGCCAATAACTTTTTGTGAGACAGGACAGAAACAGTAAGCCTCCTGTGGGAATCAAAATAGCTCAGTCCCTATGGAGGAGAATTCGGCAGTATCTTACAAAATTATGTACACATTAGTCTTTCACTGATGGATCCTGCTGTTAGGGATTTGCCCTGGAGACACAGCACCAATAATACAAAACACATATGTGTGAGAACTGCGAAATATTGGAAACTACATAAGTGAGCAAATATTAGAGGTATAGGTTCAATAATCTATGAACATGCACATAATGGAGTATTATGCATCTATAAAAATCAAGAGGGGCTCTATGAACTAAGACGGAAGTATTTTATGTGAGAAAACTACCAAACTGAAGGAGAAAAATGAAAACTAATCCAACTAACTCTACTTTTCCTATTAACTTTTGAACATTAGTACTTTGAACCCTTACCATTATTTTTAAAATAATATAGATACAAGAAAATTAATTGTATTAGATTTTTTCTTTTTATAGTAATATGGATATAGCAATTCTGAAACAGTTGTGTGTATAGTGTAATATTGTCAATGAATGAATATGTTGATGTTGTTGGGATCCAAAGTTCTCACTATAAAAGCAGAGAGGTACAAATAGAGGATACGAAAGAACAAGAGGAATTCACGGGGCCCAGCGCTGTGGCGCAGCGGGTTAAAGCCCTGGCCTGAAGCGCTGGCATCCCTTATGGGAGGCGGTTCTAGTCCTGGCTGCTCCTCTTCTGATCCAGCTCTCTGCTACGGCCTGGGATAGCAGTAGAAGATGGCCCAAGTCCTTGGGCCTCTGCACCCACGTGGGAGACCTGGAAGAAGCTCCTGGCTCCTGGCTTTAGATTGGCGCAGCTCCAGCCGTTGTGGCCATCTGGGGAGAGAACCAGCGGATGGAAGACCTCCCTGTCTCCACCTCTCTCTGTAACTCTATCTTTCAAATAAAATATATAAAATTTTTTTTGTTTTTTGTTTGTTTGTTTGTTTGTTTGACAGAGTGGACAGTGAGAGAGAAAGACAGAGAGAAAGGTCTTCCTTTTACCATTGGTTCACCCTCCAATGGCCGCTGCAGCCGGCACACCATGCCGGTCTGAAGCCAGGAGCCAGGTGCTTCTCCTGGTCTCCCATGCAGGTGCAGGGCCCAAGCACTTGGGCCATCCTCCACTGCACTCCCAGGCCACAGCAGAAAGCTGGACTGGAAGAGGGGCAACTGGGACAGAATCCGGCACCCCAACTGGGACTAGAACCTGGTGTGCTGGCGCCGTAGGCGTAGGATTATCCTATTGAGCTGCGACGCCAGCCAAATAAAATATATAAATCTTAAAAAAAAAAAAAAGAGGAATTCACTGGATTACATTAGAATTGATATTATCAGTGATAGATATATCGATATATCCCTCTCTTCCTCTCTCTGTCTCTACACACACACGTAAATATGTGTATTCACATTGAACTCTAAAAGTTGTTAACAACAAGGGGGAAGTCATAATCTCCTAATGAATGAAAAAACACCCTCTATAACCTTTCCAAAAATCAAATCAAACATGTGTTTGGTCAAACTTCTGGATCCAGTTGCCGTTTAGATTAGATACATAGATTAAAAGAAATCTTAAACTTCACTGAGCATCTATATAATTAGCAAAACACAGAGTGGAAAATCAAGGGACAGAAGACCCAAATTTTCAACAAGTAAATTTTAAGGAAATGAAAAATTTAGTAGGAAATCTGAATATTATAAGAGAATTTAAAAATAGATCAACTGAAAAAATGGAAAATTGAAAAAATGGAAAAGCCTAAATCAGGTTATCTTGGAACACACACACTAGGAATATAAGGTCATAAACATGAAAGGAATATTAACTTAGCAGTCAGGATCATAGTCATTTTGAGGGAAAAGGTGACTGCAGTTGGAAAAAATCACATAGAAGATTTTGGATATGGCTACCAAAGTTCTATATCTTGACTTGGGTGATGATTGTAAGATTATTCACTTTATAAAAATGGAGTAAACTTTAAATCTGTTTTGTGCTATTTTTGGTATTATTTCATTTACAACTTAAAAATGATAGATGATGATGATTGATTGAAAACTGATTGATAGATATAGATTCAAAATTGAAAGCTTGGTGAACAAGTGACAGCATAAAGTCTTCAACCTACAAATCCTTGTATGGAGGTCAACATTCAGTTACCACTGCCAGAATTTAACATCATCAGCGCACTCATATTCTTAAACACTGAAACAAAATGAATGGAAATTTTTACTCATCTAGCCCAGGGCATAAGACAACTGCACCTTCAGGGAGTGGGAAACCCTTGGAAAGTTTCTGTCTGTTGCATTATACTCCTCTGTGTATAGTTACACAAAATGTGGCAAAGTAAAGAGAGTTAATTAACAGCACTAATTGTGCTAGGGCATGACCAGTGGAACTTCAGACCTCATATTGCCAGCCAGAAATCGCTCAGTTAGGGGAATTGATTCATAGAATCACATTGGTTTTCCCAGGATAACTAACGGCAAAGAAGTTAATAGGTCACTGGGGGGTGACATCTTTCTGTAAATTTCCATTTCTTTCTCCAACTAAAAAGTTTATTTTGGCCAAGAAGACAGAAAAACAGAATAAAAAAAGCCCTTGAATCACATGAAAACAAGTTATGATTTAATAAAAATAACAGGAAGAAAAAGAGCTGTGAACAATGTTATGATTTTAAAGCTAGCTCTACATTACGACTATATGAAGAATATATGACTATATAAGGATAGATATGACTATATAAGAATATAAGCCACAGTCTCATCCCAGGCACTTAAGTAAATGGAAGCTGGTGAAGCAGTCTATTGTTTTGTCTGTTTATCCACTCAACAAGTTTTTCATGGCAAGTAGGGGATTTAAAAAGAGAGAATAAAGTGGTAGCTACAAAAATTTAAGCAGGAGAAATATTCATGAACTGTTTGCTCATGAAAATTTAATTAACAATAATGTAAAGAATAAACACTGATGACTACATTAAAACAAATCTTGGAACTCTTAATTTGAGTCTAAACAGAACCACCCAAATGTCATTTTCTACAGGAAGTTTTAAATGAAAATGTCAGATCCTGAAAAATTGAAAATGATCCAAGAGAATATGTGGAAAAAATATAAATTAATAATAAGCATAAAAAGGAATAAACACCTAATACTCAAAAATAGTTTAAGAAAGTGAGAAATCTGTATAGTCATTAAGCCCATGGTTAACAGCAATGCAAATATGAAAGCTACTGTGTATTATGTAATTCCTCTGTGACAGGCAGTGTATTGTTCACGTAACCTTTATTCTAACATTAAAGTTGATGCATTTGAATACAGGAAATCTGGTCTAGACCCCTGCATGTCTATCAAGTTTTGCTCATATTTGCTCCCTGTGCATTTTTCTAGCATATCTGTATATAAAGATAGACAGACACAGAGAAACACGAAGGGGAAGACAAGTGGAAACAGAAAGTTTATAAAGGAGATTTATGGCATTTGATATTACTCCAGGGTAAAAACTCTATAGTTATATCATTAACACAACTTTCTTTTATTACCCACAGCATTTACAAAAGCAAATATACAAATCAGAAAATTGACCTCACTCGGCTAATCCTCCGCCTGTGGCGCCGGCACCCCGGGTTCTAGTCCTAGTTGGGGTGCCGGATTCTGTCCCGGTTGCTCCTCTTCCAGTCCATATCTCTGCTATGGCCCGGGAGTGCAGTGGAGGATGGACCAAGTGCTTGGGCCCTGCACCCACATGGGAGACCAGGAGAAGCACCTGGCTCCTGGCTTCAAACCGGTGCAGTGAGCCGGCCGTAGCGGCCACTTGGGGGGTGAACCAACGGAAAAAGGAAGACCTTTCTCTCTGTCTCTCTCTCTCTCACTGTCTAACTTTGCATGTCAAAACAAATTGTCAAATACAATCTTTGGTATTTCTATTGTAATATCACTATTAGGATTACAGTCTCAGGTCAGTGACCCGAAATCAAAGTTTAATTCAACAAATAGTCACTGAGTGACTGCATGCAACCAGGAACTATGCTGGGTACTAAAGATACAAAGACAAGTAAGAAGTCTGCTCTCAGAAGCTTTCTATCTCCTGGGAGTTACGCATCAAAAGAGAATATTCTAATAAAATCAAGTAAAACATTAGCGAATTCAATAAAATAATACAAGATCACAGAGGCAGGATTTCAAGAAAGGTAATGTTACCTGAGATGAATCTTGAAAGTAAGCGAGGAATAATAATCAAGTGAAGAAGTGTGTGAATTTTCCAAACAAAAAAGACAACATGATCAAATTTAAGGAAGCAAGAAACTGAAGGAGTAACAAGAAACAGAGGAAAAGAGTTCAGGTCATGGAAACTTTTTATTATAAGAAATCTGAAATGTAAGAAGTAGGGAGATCATGAAGTATGTTAATAAAGATTGTGTTTTATTTTTAATTTACACAAAATATTTGTACATATTTGTGGAGTACCAAATGATCATGTGTACAAAGTATAATGATCAAATCAAGGAATTAGGAGTTCTATCTCCTCAAACATGTCATTAGAATTACTTCCTTCTATCTAATTGTATTTTGGTACACACTGTCTTATTTCTCTATCCCTTCATCCAAGTTCTGGATGACCACTACCCTACTTTTATCAACTTTTTGAGCTTCCACAAATGAGAAAGTACATTCCGTATTTGAATTTCCGTACCTGAGTTATTTCATTTAACACGATGCCCTCCAGTTCCATTCTGTTGAAACAAATTACAAGATTTAATTGTTTTTGTGAATGAATAATATTCAATTTCATATAATTAATTATGATGTTGGATATGGTTTTTGAAGACATGTATTGTCAGGTTGTTAACAGTCCCTTCTATTTTCAGTTTGTGGCATTGTTATTACATATATTGTTAAATGTTAAAGAATGCTTTCTCTGCAACTATTAAAATAATATGGAATTTCTTTCACCCAATTAATGCAATTAATAACATTGTTTGGCTTTTCTAATATTAAACTACATATTCAGGGGATTGCTTCACTTAGCAATGATATTTTTTTCCTTTTTTATATTATTGGATTATATGTACCTCTACTTATGTTCAGAATTGACGCATGACATGTTAGTCTGCATTTTTTTTCCTTTATATCCTTGTATGGTTTTAGCATCAGCTATATGCTATCCTTATAAAACAAGTTGAGATGTATTATGTCTTTTTAATTCTATAAAACAATTTGTGTAAGACTTGTATGATTTTTCATTAAGTTTTCTGAAGAATTGACTTGTACATTCACTTGCTCCTGGAATTCTCTTCATGGATAGACTTTCGATCTTACAAATTTTTGGAAAAAGAACTATCCAGGTTTCTAGTTCCTTTTCCATTAGCTTCAGAAAACTAATTATTTTTCAAAGGAACTCCACCATTTCTTGTGATATGTCAAGCTAATTGATACAACTTTTCATTCATTTATATATTTGGTAAAAACTATATTTTATCATGTACAATATGTTCTTTGGGAATAGGCATAATTGGGGAATGGGTATCTAGATCTAATCAACATATGAATGATTTCACATACTGTTTCAGATGAGAACACTAAAAATCTATTATGTTAGCAATTTTCAAGAACATGACACATTGTTATCAACTATAGTCACCAAGTTATAGAGTAACCGTCTTGAACATACACCTTCTGTCTGACTGAATTGTACAAGTTTTGACCAACGTTTCCACAATTTCCAACCTAGCACCTTATAACCATAATTCTACTGTAGTTCTATGAGTTCAAAGATATTAGAATCAACATATATGTGAAATTGAATGCTATTTGTCTTTGTGCCAGGATACTTCACTACAGTATGTCTTCCAGCTCCACTCCTTCTTTTGTAAGGCTTAATAGTATTCCATTATGTATATATTCCATTCTTTATTTATGCATTCACCAATTGGCTATTGTGAATAATGCTGCAATAGATATTGGAACGCAGATTTTTTAGAGATACTGACTTATGTCATTTGGATATATAGCCTGAAGTAGAATTACTGACTCATATGGTAACTCTATTTTATTTTTGAGAAGTTCTGTACTGTTGTTTTCCATAATAGTTTTATTGATTTACATTCCCATATCTCCTCATGGCTGACAGGGTCCCATCAAGGCTGACAGGGTCTCCTCAAGACTGACAGGGTCCCCTCATGACTGACAGGGTCTCCTGAAGACTGACAGGGTGCCCTCATAACTGACAGGGTCCCCTGGTGGCTGACAGGGTCCCCTCATGACTGACAGGGTCCCCTCATGGCTAACAGGGTCTCCTCTTGACTGGCAGGGTCCCCCCTCATGACTGGCAGGGTCCCCTCATGACTCACAGGGTCCCCTCATGACTGGCAGGGTCTCCTCATGACTGGCAGGGTCTCCTCATGGCTGACAGAGTCCCCTCATGACTGACAGGGTCCCCTCATGACTCACAGGGTCCCCTCATGACTGGCAGGGTCCCCCCTCATGACTGGCAGGGTCCCCTCATGACTCACAGGGTCCCCTCATGACTCACAGTGTCCCCTCATGACTGGCAGGGTCTCCTCATGACTGGCAGGGTCTCCTCATGGCTGACAGAGTCCCCTCATGACTGACAGTGTCCCCTCATGACTGACAGGGTCCCCTCATGACTGACAGGGTCTCCTCATGACTCACAGGGTCTCCTCATGGCTGACAGGGTCCCCTCATGACTGACAGGGTCTCCTCATGGCTGACAGGGTCCCCTCGTATCTGACAGGGTCTCCTCATGGCTGACAGGGTCCCCTCTTATCTGACAGGGTCCCCTCATGACTGACAGGGTCTCCTCATGGCTGACAGGGTCTCCTCATGACTGACAGGGTCCCCTCATGACTGACAGGGTCTCCTCATGACTGGCAGGGTCTCCTCATGGCTGACAGGGTCCCCTCATGACTGACAAGGTCCCCTCGTGACTGACAGGGTCCCCTCATGACTGACAGGGTCTCCTCATGGCTGACAGGGTCTCCTCCCTCCCACTGTCCATCACCCCAAATGTTGGGATGCCAGGCAGAGATGGGGTTCCCAGCATGCCCCGGGTGCCTCTGCCTGCTCCGTAGGACGGAACAGAAAAGACCAAGACAGAATCGCACAGAGCGAATCCCTTGCACCTGCTGCGTCGGAGCCCCTCCCACTTGTCAATCAGCCCTCATGTCATTTACAGAAGCCTGAAGGGAACTAGGAGGAGTCTGTCACGTGAAATAATCCAGACTCAGGGGACTGTCGCTCTGTTTCTCGGTTCGATTGCTTCCGCCTCTCCAGCTCGGTCTGTCTCTGGCTCGATTGCTTCTCCCTCGCCTCCTCTGAGTCTCTGGGTTCCATTGCTCCTGCCTTTTTTTTTTTCCCACCTCGTAGCCCTCCGATAGCCCGAGACAATTTTTTTTTGTTTTTCACCACGGCTGCGCGCGGGGTCAACGCAGGATAATTTTTTTCTTTAACCTGATAATTCAGTTTTTTTGGATTTGCGTCGGCCTCTGGGCTGCGTCCGACGGGCTGCGCGGGGTCCCGGGCGCTGCGCGTGCGCCTCCCGCTCCGGTCCCGGACCGCGTCCTGCGCCCGAGGAGGAGCCGGCCTGCCCGGCTCGGCACGCGACAGAGCCGCGTCCCCGCCCCCGCCCGGATTCCGCCCGCTGCGCGGAGCGGAGGGGCGCTCCGGACTCCCGCCGGGAAAAATCCGGATCGGACCGCGTAGACCAGGAAAAATCCGGATCGGACCGCGTAGACCGCGGGGAAAATCCGGATAGGACCGCGTAGACCCGGGGGAAAAAATCCGCATCTGACCGCGTAGACCCGGGGGGAAAATCCGGATTGGACCGCGTAGACCCGGGGGAAAAATCCGCATCGGACTGCGTAGACCCGGGGGGGCCCGGATTATCACCGCGTAGATCGGGGGAAGGGGGCGGAATCCGGATTCTGACCGCACAGACCCAGGGGAGAAAAAAAAATCTGTATCGGACCGTGTAGACCTAGGAAGAAAAAAATTCGATTCTGACCGTTTAGATCGGGGAAAAATAGCCAGATCGGACCGTGTAGAGCCGGGGGGAAAAAAATCCGAGTTTTGACCGCGTAGACCTGAAAAAATCCGCATCGGAGCGCATAGACCTGGGGGGGAATCCGGATTCTGACCGCGTAGATGGGGGAAAATCCGAGTTCTGACTGCGTAGACCCAGGAAAGAAACCAGATTTTGACCGCGTGTACCTGGAAAAAACCCGGATCTGGAGGAGCTGAGGTAGGCCGGTGCCCGCTTATTATAATATTTCTTAATATTTATTTATTATTCCTATTTCGCTATTGGAATCCTTTTTTTTTCCTTATTGCAATTTAATCATTTTTCTTGATTATAATGATTTTTCATTTTTTTGTCCCAGTTTTTTTAAAGATTTTAAATTTTTTTCCCATCATCCACTACGTTCTCAGACTTTAAAAAATATTAAAATCAGATTTATGTCCATTTTTAGAAAAAAAAGGGGGGGGCAATCTGGGCCAAGTCGGGGAAAAATAAAGGAAAATTTAAAAAACGGACGCAGGCAAATAGAACGACAGGGAAGGCGCAGCGCGGGAGGCTCGCGGGGAACGACCACGCAGCACCGCGGGGTCTGCGCGGCCCCGGGACCCGCCGCGTCCTGCGGCGCTCACGGCTCACGCACCGCGCGGAGCCCCATCGCGCCCTGCGACACCAGACCCGCACTGCGCCCCGGCAGAGCCCGCTGCGCCTGCGCCCGCGAGCTCTCGGTCTCCGTAAGAAATCCGTCCGCGGCCCGCCGCCCGCGTTCTGGGAGCGAGACGATGCCCGAAAGCGTCGATCGATCCACTGCTCTGGTTCGACTAGGTCGGACTTGTCTTTTTCTGGAAGAGGCGGGCGCGCTAAGAGGAGGCTGGGGTCGGGGTCAGGACTCAGGAGAAGCCCCCGGGGTAGCGCCAAGGCCTGGCGGGGCCGGGAACCCGGCGTCCGCCCCCCCCCCCCGAGGGCCCCTTCAATGAGGTCGTCCCTCGCGGGCCCCCCCCCGCCCCTTTCCTCCGCCGTGACAGACAAGGGGGCGGGGCTTAGGCAGCAGCAGGTGCAATGCGCTCTATTTTCTCCTCCATCCGGGTCTCGGGGGCGGGGCTCCTCCGGCTGCTGGGAAGCAGTGCATGCTGGGAGATTCCACCTGCACCTGAACACCTGGGACCTCCGAGCTGGGGAAGCTTTTGAATGTTCTAGAACATTTCAGAAGCCAGGCAGGGGCTGAGGGGAGTGCAGGGGTTTTGATATTTTGGGGGGGGGGGCCTCAATGGATGGACGTGGTAAATGAGTGACAGGTGGAAATGGGCGGGGCTAACATGGACATGGTGAATGATTGGCAGGTATAATATATCGCATTATGTGTGTTATTATAATTACTATATTATTATGTAATTTTAGGTATGATGTAGAATCTCTTAATATTTATTGTTGGCACTTTAAAATGTTTTATTTGTGTATTTTATTGGAAAGGCAGAGAGAAGCAATCGAACCCAGAGAGAGGCAGAAGCAATCAAACCCAGAAAGAAAGCGAGAGAGGCAGAAGCAATCGAACCCAGAGAGAGAGGCAGAAGCAATGAAACCCAGAGACAGCAAAGCGCGGGGCGTAGGGTCGCCAGCCTTGAGCTGTCCCTTCCTTCTGTGGTGTTCTAGAACTTCCTCTCCTTGTGTTTCCCCTCCCTTGCTCCCTTTAGATCTGTGGGGTGAACACTCAGTGCATCTAGAATTCTCCCAGAGAATCAGAGGTTAAAAAGTAAAGCTTGCTTTGAGGAGCGCCATCATCTCGTTCTAAGAGCTTCTGGAATGTCCTAAGAATTTCCAGAATGTTCTGAGAACTTTCCCGAATGTTCAATTCCAGAATGTTCTGAGAACTTCTGGAAGGCGCGTTTCTCACTGGACTGATTTTTCTCTCTTGTGTTTTCCCAGGATGGAAAAGCAAATCAGGTAGATTTCTATGGGATTCCGGAAGGTTCTGCCCTGGAACACTCAGGGAAGGGTGAGTGTCAATCAATCAGCATGGATTCTCGGTGACTAGAGAGCCAGGCAGAACCAATCAAACCCAGCACCCAAGGATTTGCTCTGATCCCTGCTCCCCCCAAGGCACCTGTCAGCCGTGCTGTCAATCATTAATTGTCATTAATTCGGCCCAGCCAACTCCGTTGAGCAACGAGGTTTCCAGAATAGCAGCAAGTCTCACAAAATTCTAGACGATTCCAGAATGCTCAAGGGTGCCTGCCTTCTCTGTCCCCCTTAGGCCGTCCTGGAGTTTCCGTGAGGAGTTGTCCGTCCCAGGGAAGTTTCCAGAACCCTGCTCCGTGATCCGTGTTAGCTGCAGCTCTGTGACCCCTTCTGGAACCTTCCAGCTCCGTCTGTGATCTGCCCCAGAACCCGCTGGTTCCCTCATCCCTTCGAGAGTTCTGGTTCGTTCCGGAACACTCCAGCTCCTTCTAGATGCTTCCAGCTCCTTCTAGAACCTTCTGGCTCCGTGTGAATCCCTGCTGGCGCCTTCCACGGACCCTCTGAGAACGCCCCAGCTCCCATGACCCCTTCCGGAAGCTCCCGGATGTGAACGATGCCACAGCCCGCGGGCCTGCCCCTCCCGCTCCTGCCCCTGCTCTCCGGCCCCGCCCCCGTGCTCTGGCTGGCCGCGCTGTCCATCCACGTCGCAGTGATGGATGGCCAGGCCCAGGGCCCAGTGGTGAGCACCAACTACGGCAAGGTGCGGGGCCTGCGGGCGACGCTGCCCGGAGAGGTGCTGGGCCCCGTGGACCAGTTCCTGGGTGTCCCCTACGCGGCACCCCCAACTGGCGAGCGCCGGTTCCAGCCGCCTGAGCCGCCGTCGTCCTGGGCCGGGGTGCGGAACGCCACGCGGTTCCCGGCCGTGTGCCCCCAGCACCTGGACGAGGCGTCACTGCTGCATGACATGCTGCCCGTGTGGTTCACAGCCAACCTGGACTCGCTGGCTGCCTACCTGCAGGACCAGAGCGAGGACTGCCTCTACCTCAACCTCTACGTGCCCGCCGGTGAGCCCGGGTGGGCTCAGCGGGCCATCGGTCTGGTCTGGCAACCGTAATCCATTACTCGGCCAGTGATGGGTTGTGTCTGGGAGTGCCAATCTGCAGCTTGGCAGGCGATGGGTCCGGTCTGACTACTGAAATCCATTACTCTGTGGGTGATGGGTCGGGTCTGGTGACCGTGATCCATTGCTTGGTGGGAGATTGCTCAGGTCTGGGATCAAGGAGTCAGTCCTTGGTCAGGTCTGGGATTGGCAATCCGCTGCTCACCGTTGATTTCTTGGGTCTTGCAGTGAGGATCTATCATGAATTGTTGGGTCTGGCTAGGGAAAGAGCTAGGGTTATGCCCAGGCAAAAGCAGTTGAATGCAGAAGTAGGCACATGTAGGCCTAGGCAATCAAACCTGAGAGAAAGAGGAAGCAGGCAAAATAATCGCACGCAGACTTGGGCTTTGCTGATGGATCCTGAGATGCAGAGAAAGAGCACAGGCATGATAAGTCGATCTCAGAGAGGCAGCCACGACCAATCAAAGCAGAGAGAGAGAGAGAGAGCTTCTGTCCCATTGCATGCTGGGAATTGGGTATCCCAGCAGAGAAGCCGATTCTAAAAGGTTCCAGAAGCCTAGGTCCCCCAGGATCTCGCAGATGCCAGCGCGGAGCCAAGAAAATAAAGTAAAAAATAAATTAAATAAATGGAAAATAATTTAAAAATGAAATTATGAATTTATCAGCAAAAAATCAAAATTAAGAAATTGGAAAAAATAAGTTAAAAAATAAAAAAGGAAACAAAATTAAAATAATTTAGAAAAATGAAATTATAAATTCCTTAGCCAACAAAAAATAAAGCTAAAATAATAAAAAAATAAAAAGTCAAAAGAAATTGAGAATAAATTAAATGAAAACAAAATAATGTAAAATAATACAATAAAAATATTAAAAATAAAAATCAAAGTTTTGAAAGGTGAAGTTAGAGACAGAGGCAGAAGCAATCAAAGCCAGAGAGAAGCAGGCAAAACCAATCAAACTCAGAGAGAAGGAGAGACATAGGCAGAAGCAGTCAAACCCAAAGAGGACACCAAAAATCAGGGTCCAGGAGACTTTGTAGAACTTAGAATGATTGGGAGTGCAGCATCATGAGAAGGAGGGAATGATCATGGGAAGGAAAAAGTGAAGCATCATGGGAAAAGAAAGTGAAGCATCATGGGAAGGAGGGAGTGAAGCATCATGGGAAGAAAGGGAATGAAGCAACATGGGAAGGAGGAGGAAATGAAGGATCATGGGAAGGAAGAAGTGAATTATGGGAAGGAGGGAGTGAAGCATGGGAAGGAGGGAGTGAAGCATCCTGGGAAGGAGGGACTGAAGCATCATGGGAAAGAGGGCCTGGAGGATTTTTCTTTTTCACCCATTGACGCTCACTTTCAATCCCACCCTGACAAATCTGCATCCTCACAGGACAAAGCATATTTCTTACTTTTTTATTTTTTAGTGGAAAAATACACATTTTCACTCATTCTTCTTGACATCCTTCTGTGCATGAGCCTTTCTCGCCTCCCTATATTTTTTTCCGTGTCCTTCAGAGCCAAGATACTAGAATCCTAGAATGTACCAGAAATGTTCCAGAACCCTCCAAACTGTTTCCAGAAATGTTCTAGAACATTCTGAATTGTCCTGGACTGTACTAAAATGTTTTTTCTCTAGATTTTTTTATCAGCCTTTTTTGATTCTAGTGCATTTTAGAATGTTCCACAAAATTCCAGAATTTTTCCAGAATGCGCTAGACTGTTTCAGAAAGTTCCAGAACCATCAAGAATGTTCCAAAATGTTCCACAGTCATCCAGGCTGTTTCCAGAAATGTTCTAGAACAGTCTGGAAATGATTCCGAATATTCTAGAATGCTCTTGTTTTCTCTAGATTTTTCGCCAAATGCAGTCTTTGAATCCCAGTGCATTCCAGGATGTTCCACAATTTCCAGGAATGTTCCAGAAATGTTCCAGAAACTTCCAAAATGTTCTTGAATGTTCTTTTTCCTCTAGATTTTTTTCGGGAAATGCAATCTTTTTGAAATCTCTTATTTTTTTCTGGCTATGCCCTCAGGAAGCCACACAAGGAAAAACGCTGATGAAATAAACAACAGCGAGCGGCTCGAAGAAGGAGGTATTTTTTTTCTTTTTTTTTCCTGATGGAATGTTTCTATTTTTAGTAACAGAGTTCTATAGACAAGAAAAATCCCATATGATTTTTTAAATTTTTTATTTTTAAAAAATTTTTTAAACTTTTTTAAATCTATAAATTTTTTTATTATTTTTCATTTTTATTATTTTCAATTTTTAAAAATTTTTAATTTTTAAATTTTTCAAAAAAAATTTTTTTAATGTTTGTTATTTTTTAATTTTTAATTATTTTAAAAATGTTTCATTTTTATATGATTTTTTAAAAATTATTTTAATTTTCAAAATTTTTATGATTTGTTAAATTTTTATTTTTAATTTTTTCTTTCTTTTTTGGGGTTCACAGCTGAGATTCTGGGGTTTTTTTTAACTTTTTCTTTTTTTATTGGGAAAAATGCTGATTCTAAAATAGGAGTATTAAGAGGAGGTTTTTCTTTCAGGATCTCTCTCTCTATGGGTTTGATTGCTTCTGCCTGTCTCTCTGGGTTTGATTGCTTCTGCCTGTCTCTGAAATTGGTTGTCCTGTCTCGCACTCTCTCCCTCTCTTGCTCTGCATTCGATTGGTTCTCCCTGTCTCTGTGTCTGGGATTGATTGGTTCTGCCTGACTCTGTCTCTTTCTCACTGTGGATTTGATTGCTTCTGCCTCTCTCTGGGATTGATTAGCTCTGTCTAGCTCTGCCTCTGGGATTGATTGGTCCTGTCTCGCTCTGCCTCGGGGATTGACTGGCTCTCCCTCACTTTCTCTATCTCTGGGATCGGCTGACCTACCTGCTGCCTGAAGACGCCCGTGAGCAGGGCGGCCGGAAGCCGGTGATGGTCTACATCCATGGGGGCTCCTACCTGGAGGGCTCGGGCAACATGATGGACGGCAGCGTCCTTGCCAGCTATGGCGACGTCATCGTCATCACCCTCAACTACCGCCTGGGCGTGCTGGGTAAGTGCCCTGCCAGCTGGAGAGATCCAGAACGTTCTAGAACATTCCAGTGCATACCAGAACGTTCTAGAAAGTCCCAGTGCGTTCTGGAAAAATCCAGAGCATTCCAAGTTCTAGAAATTCCAGAACATTCTGGATCTGACAGCTTCTGAAGAGCCTCTGGCTTGGATGGGTTGGTTCTGTCTCCCTGTTTCTGGGTTTGATTGGCTCTATGTGTCTCTGGGTTCAATTGGTTCTCTGTGTTTCTCTGGGCTTGGCTGGTGCTGCCTATCTCTCCGGGTTGGATTGGTTCTGTGTCTCTCTGGGCTCAGCTGGTGCTGCCTGTCTCCGTGTTAGATTGGTTCTGCCTGCCTGTCTCTGGGTTGGATTGGTTCTGCCTGCCTGTCTCTGGGTTGGGTTGGTTCTGTCTCCCTGTCTCTGGGTTGGATTGGCTCAGCCTGCCTGTCTCTGGGTTGGATTGGTTCTGCCTGCCTGTCTCTGGGTTGGGTTGGTTCTGTCTCCCTGTCTCTGGGTTGGATTGGTTCTGCCTGTCTCTGGGTTGGATTAGTTCTGTCTCCCTGTCTCCGAGTTGGATTGGTTCTGACTGCCTGTCTCTGGGTTGGGTTGGTTCTGTCTCCCTGTCTCCGGGTTGGATTGGTTCTGACTGCCTGTCTCTGGATTGGGGTGGTTCTGTCTCCCTGTCTCTGGGTTGGA
Organism: Oryctolagus cuniculus; assembly: GCF_964237555.1. Taxonomy (NCBI): domain Eukaryota; kingdom Metazoa; phylum Chordata; class Mammalia; order Lagomorpha; family Leporidae; genus Oryctolagus; species Oryctolagus cuniculus. Next base: position 55,416,271 of record NC_091443.1, read on the forward strand.
TTGGCTCAGCCTGCCTGTCTCTGGGTTGGATTGGTTCTGTCTGCCCCCGCAGGCTTCCTCAGCACCGGCGACCAGGCGGCCAAGGGCAACTACGGGCTCCTGGACCAGATCCAGGCGCTGCGCTGGGTGGAGGAGAACGTGGGCGCCTTCGGCGGGGACCCCAAGCGCGTGACTGTGTTCGGGTCGGGGGCCGGGGCCTCGTGCGTGAGCCTGCTGACCCTGTCGCACTACTCGGAGGGTGAGTCTGGCTGTTCTAGAATGTTCTGTGTCCAGCATATGTAGAACAGTCCCCTTCCAGAAGGCTCCATTCTAGAATGTTCCATTCCAAGAACGTTTCCCGTCTCCATCATTGTTGAGAGTCTTGGTCGTGCCTGTGGTGTTGCTGACAGCTTCCAGAACATTCCAGAGAAATCTGGGTTTCTTGAGTCCCAGTGTGTGTGGAGGCTTCTGGAACATTCTGGAAGCTTCCACAGCATTGTGCGTGCTCTAGAATGTTCCAGAGAAATCCAGATTGTGGAGATGTCTGGAAGACTGCAGAGGCTTCTGGAACTTCCAGAACGTCTGGGACAACTCCAGATTTCCAAGGCTCAGTCTTTGTGGCAGCTTCTGGAACATTCTGGGTCAAGAACATTCCAGAACGTTGCAGAGCAGCCACAGCCCTGCGTGCCGGGTTCTGTGGAGCCTTCTAGCAGATTCGGGGCCACCCCACAAACATTGCTGAGGCTTCCGGCACACTCCGGAATGTTCCACACCCACCTCCCCGTCTCCCCCACAGGGCTGTTCCAGAAAGCCATCATCCAGAGCGGCACGGCCCTGTCCAGCTGGGCGGTCAACTACCAGCCGGCCAAGTCCACGCGCCTGCTGGCCGAGCGGCTGGGCTGCGGTGCGGGGGGGGACTCGGCGGCGCTCGTGCGGTGCCTGCGGGCGCGGGAGGCCGAGGAGCTGGTGCGGCAGCCGGGTGCCGTGGCGCCGGCCCCCTACCACGTGGCCTTCGGGCCGGTGATTGACGGCGACGTGATCCCGGATGACCCGCAGATCCTGATGGAGCAGGGCGAGTTCCTCAACTACGACATCCTGCTGGGCGTGAACCAGGGCGAGGGGCTGCGCTTCGTGGCTGTGGACGACGTGGACGTGGCTGACGTGGACTTCGATGGCTCCGTGGCTGCCTTTGTGGACCGGCTCTACGGCGCCCCCGGGGGCCGGGATGCCCTGCGGGAGACAGTCAAGTTCATGTACACCGACTGGGCCGACCGGCATGACCCTGAGGCCCGGCGCAAGACCCTGGTGGCGCTGTTCACTGACCACCAGTGGGTGGCACCAGCCGTGGCTACGGCCGACCTGCACGCCCGCTACGGCTCGCCCACCTACTTCTACGCCTTCTACCACCGCTGCCACACCGACACCAGGCCCGCCTGGGCCGCCGACGCTGCCCACGGCGATGAGGTCCCTTACGTCTTCGGCGTACCCTTGCTCGGCCCCGCCGACCTCTTTGCCTGCAACTTCTCCCGCAACGATGTCATGCTCAGCGCCGTAGTCATGACCTACTGGACCAACTTTGCCAAGACCGGGTGCGTGTGGGCGAGGGAGCTTGCTGTAGGGGATTGATTTGGCAATCGGGCTGTCAGAGTTTGATTGGTCATGCCTGGTGATCAGGCCATCTGGGATTGATTTCTCATGCCTGCCCATCAGTTGCACAGGGATCGATTTCTCATGCTTGGCTATCAGAGTTTGATTGCTCGTGCCTGGCAATTGGGCTGTCTGGGATCGATTGCTCAGGCTTGCCATTCTGTCATATCTGTCTCTCTGGGATTGATTACTTCTGCCTGTCTCCTTATGTAGGCCGACAATGGGTTCTACCTGCCTCTCTTCCCTCTCTCTTTCTCAATTCCTTCTGCCTGTCTCTTTTTCTCTGGGATCAACTGCTCCAGCCTTTCTGTCTCTGGGATCTATTTTTCCTGCCTGCCTTTCTCTGTCTCTGGGATCTACTGCTCCTGCCTGCCTCTGTCTGTCTCTGGGATTTACTGCTCCTGCCTGCTCCTCTCCTCCTCTGGGATCAACTGCCTCTACCTGCCCCTCTCTTTCTCTGGATTGACTCATTCTGCCTGTCTCTGCCCACAGGGACCCGAACCAGCCAGTGCCGCAGGACACCAAGTTCATCCACACGAAGCCTAACCGGTTCGAGGCAGTGGCCTGGGCCAAGTACAGCCCCCGGGAGCAGTTGTACCTGCACATCGGGCTGCGGCCGCGTGTGCGCGACCACTACCGCGCCACCAAGGTGGCCTTCTGGCTCGAGCTCGTGCCGCACCTGCATGGCCTGCGCGAGCTTCTCCAGGACGCCTCCCCTACCCCCACCTCAATTGGCGCTCGGCGCTCAGCCGGCCATGCCTGGCCACACTTCCAAGATGGCGGCCAAGATGGCACCCCAATCGGCGCTCGGCGATCAGCTAGCAATGCCTGGCCTGGCATCCAAGATGGTGGCCAAGATGGCACCCCGATTGGTGCTCGGCGCTCAGCTAGCAATGCCTGGCCCGGCATCCAAGATGGCAGCCCGATCGGCACTCGGCGCTCAATGAGCAATGCCTGGCCCGGCACCCAAGAAGGCAGCCAAGATGGCAGTGCGGAACGTCCCGGAAGTTTCCGGAAGGCCGCGGCGGTGCTGATCGAGACGCGCCGGGACTACGCGGCCGAGCTGAGCGTCACCCTGGCCGTGGGCGCCTCCCTCCTCTTCCTCAATGTCGTGGCCTTCGCCGCACTCTACTACAAGCGGGACCGCCGGCGCCGCGTCAGTCAGCGCCGAGGGGGCGGGGCTGATGGCGGCCACGCCCACCGCCGCGACGCCAGCCACACACCCAAGGACGTCGCTGCCGCCGCCGCCCCATGCCACTCCCAGGATGCCCTGCGGCTGGGCTGCCCGCCGGACTACGCCCTGGCCCTGCGCCGTGCACCCGAGGACCCCCCACCAGGCGCCCCCAGCACCATCACTCGGGGGGGCGGGAGTGGCCAGGGAGTGTCCAGTCTGCCTCATGGACACTCGACCACCAGGGTATAGGGCTAGCGAGGGCCCTTGAAACTGTTCATAGATATGGGGGGCCTTGAAACTGTTCATGCACATTGGGCGGCCTAGGGTGTGGGTGGCCTCAAAACTGTAGGTGTGGGGAGCCTTCAAACTGTGGACATGGGGAGCCTTGAAACTGTACATGGAGGTGGGTTACCTTGACACTGACCATGGACATTGGTCAGCATTGAGACTGAGGACATGGGTGGCCTTGAAACTGTCCGTGGATATAGGCCACCTGGAAACTGTCCATGGACAATGGGCAGCCTTGCAACTATCCACAGTATCCACTAGCTGATGTGGGGAGTCTTGAAACTGCCCCCAGGAGATAGGGAGCCTTGAAACTGTCCATGGACATGGAGAACCTTGAAACGCTTGGTGAACAGGGAGAGCTTTGAAATTGTCCATGGACAAGGAGAAACCCTGGAAAATTCCAGATAATTTCATCCCTATCCATGGTACATGGGAAGCCTTGAAACTGTCCGTAGATGTGGGTGGCCTTGAAACCGGCCATGAACATTGGAAAACTTGAAAAATTCCAGAAAATTCTCCCAACCCTATCCGTGAACCCTATCCTTGAAACACTCCATGGACACGAGTGACCTCAAAACCATCCCTGAATGTGAGCAGCCTTGAAACTATCCACGACCAAGGAGAAACCCCAGAAAATTCCAATCTCTGATTTTGTGCAACCAGGGAAAAAAAATTCCTGGAAATTCTTATCTTGATGATGGAAAGTTGTGGAACATTCCAATTTCTTTTTTATATTCCTACTGGGAAAAAAAATTCCTTCAAGGGACTCTGCTGAGGCGCAGGAGACTCTCAGCTTCGACCTGGCACTGGAACCCATCCTGGAATCCTCCAGAATCTTCTGGAATGTTCTGGGTGCTTCCATGCAGACGTATTTCCAGAGCTGTTGTCAGCGTTTTCAGTCTCCAATTCTGCTGTATGTAAATAAATATAAATACACATATAAATCTCTACTGAACCAAGATGGCCGACTGTCCCATCGTTCTGGAAAGTTCTGGAAGCTTCTGTGTGTGTGCATGTGTGTCTGGAAAGTTCTGTGCATATCTGTGAGCATTCCGGAGCATGCCAGAAAATTCCATAGGCATTTCAGTCTAGAAATTCTAGAAGGTTCTATAAAGAGGACCAGGAAGAGTAGTCGATCGCCTATGTGGCGATGTCTTGTGTCTCTGCGGAAAGTTCTAGAACGTCAATGGAATAGGCAGAATCAGTCAAACCCAGAGAGAGACAGGCAGAACCAGTCAAACCTAGAGAGACAGAGAAAGACAGATGGAACCAAACTCAGAAAAACCCAGAGAGACACAGAGAGAAAGAGAAGGAAACAGGCAGAAGCAACCAAACCCAGAGACAGAGAAACCAATGAAATCCAGAAATCCAGGCAGAACCACTCAAACCCAGGGAGACACAGGCATAACCAATCGAACCCAGAGACACAGAGGGAAGGGAACCAGGAAACAGAACACCAACCATCCATGGAAATTTCCGGAATCCCAGACAACCATGGAAAGTTCTGGAAACACCAAAGAACCACACTCATGTGCAATGAATGAGTTTACTTCACCAGTGAGGAGACAGAGAGGCAGCCAGGAATGGACAATTCCAGAACATTCTAGAACCTTCCAGAACATTCTTTCCTGTTATCCTTGGTGGAAGGAGATGCCAACGTGAAGAGGGACAGAAATCATCCAAAAATAAATAATCCCAGGGATTCTAGAATGTTCTAGAATGTTCTCTCAGGGACAGGCTTGGACAGCCTCATGGCGGACAGGTGTCTGTCAGAGAGAGGAAAGCCAAGTCAGCACAGCAGGGCCGAGGATTCCACAGAACTCCAAGGAATTCCATGGAAGGTTCCAGAATGCTCACCTGTGCCCAAGATCCGGATGTGCTCCTGCGGGATCCCGCTCTGCTCCAGGAGCTCTGCGTAGCGCTCAGCTGCTTGGCGCTCAGGCCCTCTGCTCGAGCTGCGATGGGGGGCCGATAGTATGTGCCAACTGCATACACTCAGCCAGACCCACCCCAAATAGGATGCGGTCAAAACTGATCTAGTGTGCGCCGACCATATAGACTTGGCTGATACTGCTCTATCTAGTAGGCGCCAACTGTATACATCCAGGAAACCAGTGCAGGCTAGGACAGGTCAGGATTGTTCTACTTAGTATGCTCCAAGTGTATACAGAAAAGCAAACCCATCCAGGATAGGACAGGGCCAAGGTTGCCCTACCTGCTATGCACCAACTGTATACAAAAGGCAAACTGATGCAGAACAGGATGGCTCTGGGTTGTTGTATCTAGTATGCACCAACTATACACTTGGCCAGACCCATCCCACACACGACGGGACCCCGTGTTGCTCTATCTAGGAGGCACCAACTTTATGTGATCTGGAAAAGGCCATGCAGACACAGCGTAGGGCAGGGGTGAGGGGTGTCTGACACTGATCCAGCTGTGTGACAGGTGCCGGGAGCGCCCGGTAGAGTGCCGTCTCCTCAGTAAATGGTTTCGGAGTAATGACTGCCCACGTGCAGAACTGAAAATAGACACTTATATCACATAGGAAACCTACTCAATGCAGCTAAAGACTTTATTGGAAATTGAAGTGTCTAGGAGAAGAAATCGGGATAAAAGTCTGTGACGGTGGTCAGGCCATGTCGTTTTTGTACTTGAACCCAAAAACCCAGGCTTATTAAAAGTTTTTTAACAAAGTTTTACTTTTGTGAAAACAGAAGGAAGTGTGCAGGAATGAGCAGCGTGGGTGTAGCTCCTCAGGAACTGGCCCGCTGTCGGGAGCCAGGATCTGGGAAGGCACTGCCCTGCTGCACGGCACCTCCAGCCCACGTCCTGGACTTCCTGGCGCCCGACGACGCAGGAGACGGCAGGACAAGATGGCCGGGCCCCTGAGGAACAAGGACGCGAGCCGTGAGCAAGGCCCATCAGCCCCCCAGTGCACACGGGGGCCCTGACAGCCCCGTCACCTCCAGCACTGCTGGGGAAGAGGGCACCACACCGTCTAGGGAGAGCCCAGAGTGTTCTGGAAACTTCCAGACGATGCCAGGAAACTTCCTGGAAGGTTCTAGAGAAACACTTTAGAATGTTCTAGAAAAAAAATGTCTGGAATGTTCCAGAAAATTCCAGGCGATTCTAGGAAACAGTCTAGAAGGTTCTAGGGAAGATTTCAGAAGGTTCTAGAAAGTTTCTGGAACGTTCCAGAATGTTCCCAAGCCTTTTCTGCCACAGTCAATGGGAAGAACTACTTCAAGTTCCTGGTGCAGGAGCCCGGCCACCCCTCCCCTGCTCACCCCTCCCCTGCCCCTCTGTGTCTACTCACCCCTTCCCCTCCCCTCTGTGTCTGCAGTGTCTGCTCACCCCTCCCCCACCCCTCTGTGTCTGCAGTGTCTGCTCACCCCTCCCCTACCCCTCTGCTGTGTCTGCAGTATCTGCTCACCCTCCCCCTACCCCTGTGTCTGCTCACCCCTGACCCCTGCCCTCTGTGTCTACTCACCCCTCCCCTGCCCCTCTGTGTCTACTCACCCCTCCCCCTCCCCTCTGTGTCTGCAGTGTCTGCTCACCCTCCCCCTCCCCTCTGTGTCTGCAATGTCTGCTCACCCCTCCCCCGCCCCTCTGTGTCTGCACTGTCTGCTCACCCCTCCCCTGCCCCTCTGTGTCTGCACTGTCTGCTCACCCCTCCCCCGCCCCTGTGTCTGCAATGTCTGCTCACCCCTCCCCCGCCCCTCTGTGTCTGCAGTGTCTGCTCACCCCTCCCCTACCCCTCTGCTGTGTCTGCAGTATCTGCTCACCCTCCCCCTACCCCTGTGTCTGCTCACCCCTCACCCCTGCCCTCTGTGTCTGCAGTGTCTGCTCACCCCTCCACCGCCCCTCTGTGTCTGCTCAGCCCGCCCTGCCCTCTGCTCCAGTATGGTTGGGGCAGGTTCCCCATGCACAGCGTCAGGCTGTCTGCACGCAGCCCCGTCACGCCCTGCCCTGCTAACCCGCCCTGTGAGTATGAAATGCTCATCGTCCGCCCTCACCAGCTCAGGCTAAAGCGAGAGCTCCACTGCACCGTGCTTGGAAATGTCTCATTTAAATCCTATTTTTAGTTTTCCTGGAAATAATTCCATTTCATTAATATTTTCAAAAAAGAAATTTGGCGTTGATAATTTAGTGATGTCTGCTCTTTCATCCCTTATCTTTTTTTTTTTTTTTTTTTTTGGACAGGTAGAGTGGACAGTGAGAGAGACAGAGAGGAAGGTCTTCCTTTGCTGTTGGTTCACCCTCCAATGGCCGCCGCAGCCGGTGCATCGCGCTGATGCGAAGGCAGGAGCCAGGTGCTTCTCCTGGTCTCCCATGGGGTGCAGGGCCCAAGTACTTGGGCCATCCTCCACTGCACTCCCGGGCCACAACAGAGAGCTGGCCTGGAAAAGGGGCAACTGGGACAGAATCCGGCGCCCCGACTGGGACTAGAACCCGGTGTGCCGGCGCCGCAAGGCGAAGGATTAGCCTAGTGAGCCGCGGCACTGGCCTTCCCTTATCTTCTAAGTACAGAATTTCCATTTGTTTTTCCATTTTCTGGAATTTGTAAATTAAAAAACCAAATCAAATGGTCTTTTTTGGGTTCCTAAAATGACAAACCCTACAATTATTACTTTACCACCTGTCACTATTCCCTTAGCTCCACACAACTGCCTTCCACCACCTCCTGTATGCGGCGATTGGCAAACATATCAAAATACATGCTTTTAAAGATTTATTTATTTATTCAAAAGGAATGGTTATAGAGAGGGAGACAAAGAAAGAGACCTTCGATCCCATGCCTAGAACTGCCCGGACCAGGCCAGGCTAAGCCGTGGGCAGGAACTGCATCCGGCCTCCCGGGCTGGGAGCCAGGCCCCACACAGAGTGGCCAGGACTCCACCAGCATCCACAGGAGAGGCTGCACCACAGTCACCCCACTGCCACGCGTTCCATCATCCCATCACCCCACATCACTCCACACACCAGAGCCATTCACATCCTTCTAAATGGACGACTCTAAAATGCCCGTAGGAGGGGAAATGCGTGCCTGCACGCCCGCTGCTTCTGGCTCTCCGGGTACCTTTGCCGGGCTCTCTGTGGGTGAGAGTGCTGGCAGGGGTGTTTGGCACCTCCGAGGTTACTGTGGCTGAAGAGCCTCGTTCTAAGGGGGTCCGGGAGCAGCCAGTCCTCTCAGCGTTCATCACCTTGCTAACCCCTGTGGTCTCTGCCGTCATAGTTAAAGGTGGCAGAGCTAACCGTGGGCCCATGGTCGACGGCGGTTTCTCTGGAGGCTCTCTGGCCGCCACTGTCCCACTGGGCGGTCAGCTGGTATTCCCACCACATCTCCCCTGTGAATCACAACTCATTTTTCTCTTGTGTTCAAGAATGTCTCCTCATCTTTTGCTTTCAGCTTTCTAAATAATGCGCCTTCCTTTAGAATCCTGTGTTATCTTTGTGTCCATATTCCTTAAATCCTACTTTTAGTTTCATGGATGCTTATGTTGTAGTTTCCAAATTAAAATTTGAGAAATTATGTCATTATTTCTTCTTTTTAAATATTTATTTAGTTAGTTATTTGAAAACACAGTTGCAAAGAGACAGAGACAGAGAGAGACAGAGACAGAGGCAGAGAGAGAGGTCTTCCATCTCCTGGTTCACTCCCCAGATGGCCTCAACGGCCACAGCTGCGCCGATCCGAAGCCAGGAGCCAGGAGCCAGGAGCTTCTTCTGTATCTCCCATGCAGGTGCAGGGCCCAACGACTTGGGCCACCTTCCCCAGGCCACAGCGGGGAGCTGGATGGGAAGTGGAGCAGCCGGGACTCAAACTGAAATCCACATGGGAGCCGGCTGTGCAGTCTGCAGCTTTGCCCGCTGCGCCACAGCGCCGGGCTGGGTCATTATTTCTATGAATATTTTCTCTGCTCCTTTCTTGCATCTACTTTTTGTACTTCCATTATATGTATTTGATGTGTCTGATGATGTCCCACATTTCAGCTAGGCTTTGCTTGCCTTTATTGTGTGTGAGTGTGTGTGTGTGTGTGTGTGTGTGTTCTTCAGTTTAAATAATCTCTATCAATCTGCCTTCAAGTTTGTTAACTTCTTTATCTGCCAATTCACTCTTGCTGTTAAGCTCACAGAGTAAATTTTTATTGTTATTTTAGTTTTGTGAGCATATATATAATTCTTATTTTGAATGTTTTTCCTGTTAAAATTGACATCAGACACTCCCACAGGCTGTTTAGGTTTGCTGCTTTTGGTGTGTAAGTTATACTTTTCTGTTTATTTTCATGCTTCACAATTTTTGTTGAAAACTAAACATTTTAGGTAATAGGTTGTAGCAATAATGGGTACTGGTTCCCTGGTCTCCAGCTCTTATTTTTATCTTATTGCTCATTTCTTTAATAGCCTGCTGGGAATTTTAATAACTCTATTCCTCACCCAGAATACCAAGAACTGAGGTTACTCCTCAAAGGGGCATGGCTTTGAGTACTCGGATGACAGTGGCTTTGCTAGGCTCTCTCTCTTTTCCCATAACCTCATCCAACTGATAACTCAGAGTTCTTGCTGATTGCTATGTTCTTTAAGAGTGTTCTGGGGCATAAATTATTCTAAAACCAACCCAACCAAAATCTAGCTCCTGGGGCCGGCGCTGTGGTGCAGTGGGTAAAGCCGCCGCCTGCAGTGCCAGCAGCCCATGTGGGTGCCAGTTCAAGTCCTGGCTGCTCCTCTTCTGATCCAGCTCTCTACCGTGGCCTACTCTGAGGTAGGCCCAAGTCCTTGGGCCCCTGCACCTGCGTGGGAGACCTGGAAGAAGCTCCTGGCTCCTGGCTTCGGATCTGCACAGCTCTGGCTGTTGCAGTCATTTGAGGAGGGAACCAGTGGATGAAAATCTCTCTCTCTCTCTCTCTCTCTCTCTCTCAATCTCTCTACCTCTCCCTCTGCCCCTCTGTAACTCTGCCTTTCAAATAAATAAATAAATCTTTTAAAAAATCTTCCTCCCTTGGATGTGTAGTTTCTAAGCTCTATCTCACAGTTTTTGATCCTTAGAGGGTTCACTCCAGTTCTTATTCCACAATTCCCTCTTGAACACTGCCTGCCGACAGGCCCGCCTGTGTCTGAATGTCTGCTCAATGGACATCCACACCACGTTCTTCTCATTTATTCATTTTCATTTCATTTGCGCCATCCTCTTCCTCCCCAGGTACGCGTTAGCAGAAAGCGAGGTCAGAAGGGAAGCAGCTGGTGCTCCAGGAGGCATTCTGACTAGGGAATGCCAGGCAGCGACAGCCCCGCCCCTCAGTCACTCTGGAGGACTCGCTGAGACCTGGACAAGGGCCTCCAGCACCTCCCAGCACGGCCCTCCAGCACATGAAGCTGCAGGTGCACCGAGCTCCACGGCCAACACAGATCGCACAAGGCCGTGCTGGGGCAGCCCCTCAGATGAAGTCTCCGAGGCACAGGAGCAAACCCCTGGTCCACACTCTCAGTGAGACTCTGTCATCCTCCCTCTCAGGACGACAACCTCCGGGGACGTCGCCTCTGACCCAGGCGCATGAGAGAGAACCAACTGCAGCATTTTTATGCATCGTTATGTACAATCTGCTTATTTTGCTGACATTTACCACAGAATAAATTTTAAGCTTCATTCTACTGTGTCTTGCATGGAAAGACATCGGAAATATCCGCACCTCACGCACAATGTAAATTGTGACAAAAACCGATACTAAAGAACACAAAATATGAAATAAATATTTAAAAAATGCAAAACCAGTATACCCAAAGCTACAGAACATTGCAGAAAGATACTAAAAGACAGGGATACACGTGGACAGATGTAGTGCATCGTGGCCTATCCTCCATGAGTCGTAAACATGCTCATCAGATAAGAAGGACGTCACAGCATAACTGCATCCAAATCAGTATTTCAATCTCAAAGTTCCTGAATCTACCATTCCAAAGGAAGACACATAGGCTGCAGGCTGTGGAGCAGAGCGTCTTAACCCACCAGTAAGGACATCGTCCTGTAAATCTGTTTGCACACTCTCTTCATGGCGGCCTTCATCTCTTTATTCCTGAATGTGTAGATGACAGGATTCAGAACGGGAGTGAGGACAGAATCAAAGAGAGCAAGATACTTGTCCATCTGTGAATTGGGGTGTGGCCAGGTATAAACAAACAGGGTGGGACCAAAGAACAGGATCACCACAGTGATGTGAGCTGACAAGGTGGACAGGGCCTTGGAGGACGCTCCTGAGGAGTGTTTCCAAACACTGACCAGGATGAAGGTGTAGGAGATGAGAAGCACAGAGAAAGAGCCGACACAGATGAACCCACTGTTCACAGTCACCATGAACTGCAGCCGACTGGTGTCTGCGCAGGCCAGCCTGAGGAGCCGAGGGAGGTCACAGTAAAAGCTGTCCAACACGTTAGGGCCACAGAAGGGCAAGCCAGTGAGAAACACCAGTTGGAACAGGGAGTGAATAATGCCAAGGCCCCAGGCAGCAGCCACAAACAAAACGCACACCCGTGGGCTCATGATGGCCAGGTAGTGAAGAGGCTTGCAGATGGCCACGTACCTGTCAAAGGCCATGGCCATGAGCAGCACCATCTCCACACCGCCGATCACATGGATGAAGAAGATCTGGGCGATGCAGCCTCCAAAGGAGATGACCTTGCGCTTTCTGAACAGATCATAAATCATCTTGGGGGACGTGACCGAGCAGGCTCCCAGGTCGATGAAGGAGAGGCCCGCCAGCAGGAAGTACATGGGGGAGTGCAGGTGAGGGTCTGTGGTCACAGAGAACACAATGAGGCTGTTCCCAGTCATGCTCGCCGTGTAGAGGACCGAGGAGAACACCAGGAGGAGACGCTGGAGCTCCTGGGAGCTGGTGAGGCCCAGGAACACAAACTCGGACACCCCCAAGTGGTTCCCTCCAGCCATGGGTCAGCCCACTGGGTGCAGTTGCAGTTATAAGAACTAACAAAACAGAAGGACACGTGGTTAGGGAGACAGTGATAAGTACTAGAACTGCTGATAGTACCATGCTCTCATTATGAACAAATCACATATGGTTATCCAGCTCTCAAACAGACAAAACAACAAAATCAGTGTCACAACACGTAAGTTGCAGCATAATTTAAACCCAACACTGGTACTATCAGTGTAATATGCCATCATCAAATAGGTAATGTAGGCCAAAAACAACAGGATTTAGAACTAATGAGATGTTTAAACCACCTGTGATACTACTTCTCTCAACATATTCCCTATAATATTTATGCACATTCTCATCATTTCCTTCACCCCCCAGTTTGCACCCATAATTCTCTGACAGAAAGTGTGGACAAGAGGACGGTGTCCTGAGGGGTCATCAGGTGGTCATCACAAGGAGTCAGAGGTGGAGACTGGACTAAGATGAGCTGTAGGTTGAGACAGGATAGAGAAGTGGGAATGTGGGAATGGAGAGCCCATGAGAGCAGTCAAACTGGACAAGGATGTGGGTTTCCATTTCTAACACAACAACCACTAAAATCCACCACATTTCCTGTCACTCACTGTTCTCTGCTGTTTCTAGTTTCTACGTAATTTTTCACGATTGTAGAACCGTTAATGGCTTCACACACGGTCATGATTTGTTAAGGCACCTTCACCTCCTATCACACAAGTGTTTCTCAAGGCATAACAAATATGCACTTAGGTGATTCAGCCAGAATTTCTTCAAGGTATATGTCTACAGAGGCCAACGTGGGTGTGACACCTCTCGAGCAGACCTCTCTGTTCATACCTGTGGACGTACTAAGGACCAGCACCTAGAATACGGAGATTTAACTTTATTTTATCATCTAAGTCTCCTTCTAGGATCAGCTTTTATCACCATGGACATTTCCCTGTAGAGTACGCAGAACCTCCAGCATGCAAACCACTCTGGTTATTGGATATTATACTGAGTATTTAGCTAAAATCTATTCAACTACAGGTATTTTTATCTTCAAGGAAATCTGAAGAGACTTTTATCTGATTTACACTTTTAACTGATGATTACAAAATGAGAAGAATATCAAATATTAGTGACTCAGGTCTGAGGCGGGCATGTGGGATTTCTCACTGTGAGGTAAACCACACTGGAGGCTTAGTCCTTTAAACGGAACGGAGCATGAACAAAGAGCAATGCTGTGTTCCCACGTCTCAGTCACTGTGAGGGCAACAGGCACTGGTGACGGAAGCCCTAAGTGCCCAGCGTGGTGATGGGGTGATAATGCGCATGGGGTGAGATAAGGCCCTTCTGTGGAAGACGGTCATCATTCAAGGGGAAGCATGACACCCAGAAAAGCTACAGGAACTTCCAGAATTCAAACAATTGAAAGAACAGACACCAAAATCTAGGTCTTTCAACCTTATTTCAGAACTACAGGGTATACTAACCAAGTAAACTGAGCAAATAATCAAGTAAAAAAGAAGGGAACGCAAGGGGCCAGCGTTGTGGCACATTCCGCGATGCCAGCTTCCCATGGGGGCACCACTTCATACCCCAGCTGCTCTGCTTCTGCTCCACTCCCTACGAGTGGCCAGGAAAAGCAGTGGAGGATGCCCCAAGTCTCTGCCCCTGCCACCATGGGGGAGAACCACATGAAACTCCTGGCTCCTGGCTTCAGCCTGACTCAGCCCTGGCTGTTGGGACCATCAGGAGCAAGAATAAGCAGATGGATGATCTCTCTCTCTCTCTCTCTCTCTCTGTAACTCTGACTTTCAAACAAAGAAATAAAAATTTGTTCAAAAACAAAAGAACTAAAAAATGTTATTTTCCTGATTAAAACCAAAATTGACCAGAGACAGTCAAATAAATTATCCACTATTAATATAAAATTATATAGTAGCCTAAAAAGTATTACATAAAATATGTACCCACTTAAAGATTATTTAACCTGTACAATAGTAAATTTTATTTGGTAAAGTGCTCATTGCTATCATGATTTGTGTACTTATTCTTCATATTCTGGTTGTATAATGGCTCACTACAATTATAAAAACTTTAGATCATGCTTCCAATAAATCTACTCTTTTGGGTTTCCTAAATTTTATTGTCCCCAGAGATCTATTAAAATCCCAATCATTCTCTGTAATTTTACTGTCAGTTCCCTTATATATTACCTTGTTTGTCCCTGTAATCCAAATAACTAAGAAAACAGTTTTAAAAAAGAATCATAAATCTGAGTTTATGGAAAATTCAGGATATGTTTATTTCAGGGCTGGTGCGTTGGTGCCGTGGGCTAAGCCTCCAACTCTGGGGCCAGCATCTTACATGTGCACCACCCGCTCGGGACCCGGCTGCTCCTTTACTAATCCAGCGCCCTGCTGTGGCCTGGGAAAGCAGTGCAAGATGGCCCACGTGCTCGGGTCCCTGCACCTGCGTGGGAACCCAAAAAGAGCTCCTGGCTTCAGATCAGCCCAGCTCCGGCCACTGTGGCCATTTGGGAAGTGAAACAGTGGATGAAAGAATTTCTCCCCATCTCTCTCTCTCTGTGTCTGTAACTCTACCTCTAAAATAAATGAATAAATTTTTTTTGACAGGCAGAATGGACAGTGAGAGAGAGACAGAGAGAAAGGTCTTCCTTTTCTGTTGGTTCACTCCCCAAAGGCCACTGTGGCCAACACACCTCACTGATCCGAAGCCAGGAGCCAGGTGCTTCTCCTGGTCTCCCATGGGGTGCAGGGCCCAAGCACTTGGGCCATCCTCCACTGCACTCCCTGGCCACAGCAGAGAGCTGGCCTGGAAGAGGAGCAACCGGACACCGATCGGGACTAGAACCCGGTGTGCCGGCGCCGCAAGGCAGAGGATTAGCCTAGTGAGCCGTGGCACCGGCCTGAATAAATATTTTTAAAAACACATATTTATTTGGTGCAAATAATCTTGAAATCTATGCATAATTTTTTCATAAGCATGTCCCATGAACTATTTGAAGGCTTATCATAATACAAGTACAATTTAATGTGATATATGTCAGAGGAGTAGTAAGATAAATTTTTGGTGATTTTTTTTTTTTTTTTTTTTTTTTTTTTTGCCGTGGAGGATCCTAGTGTATGAACAGCAGATGGGGAAGGCTATACACAGGGATATTTATGCGGCCTTTTAGGAATGAGTGACACATGAGTAGAAGAAGGAGGTGCATACAAAGTTTAACAAATACCCTAAGCTGTATAATATGACAAGAAATGTGCATTAGTCAGTTGTACACAGCTCATAGTACAAACCCAGACACATATAGCAAGTGGTGGGTAGTTTCTGACTGGTGTGTTAGATTCATAACCTCACCCACCCTGTAGGAAGGCCATGCCCTCAATTCAATAATTTGTATTATTCCATATTCTCTCTTCTATGTCATATTTTCTTTTTTAATAAAATGGTTTTCAGAATGGATTATGATGTAAAACCAGTAAACTTACAACATGCTGTTAAGAGATATATCCAAACAAAAAGATTTAGAACATTTGAGAATTAAATATATTCCAGGGAGATACAAACACAAAGAAAGCAGGGATGGGTGTAATAATATCATAAAATGAGAAATAAGGGCACATTATTATGTAAGGGGTATAATTCAGTAAAAATGATCCTCATAAATATCTAAATGCCAGGTAATACTGCACCCACATTTTTACTTTACATTTATTATACTTCTACCTATCAGAAAAAGCATGTTGTATTTGTCTTTTGTCTGACTTATTTCAGTTAGCATAGTGATCTACAACTCCGTCTACTTGTGCAGATGCCAGTATTTCGTCCTTTTTATGACTGAGTGCATGTTTCCTGATGTGCTCAACACACACAGGGAAAAACATCTCATTTAAGAACACAGTAGCTGTAACCTTCCATTCCCCAGTGTGAAGGCACCCAAAGCTACACGGCAAAGTCTTTGCTGAGGATGAGACAGACTTACAGACAGATCCAACTTCTTTTCTTGAAGCCAGTGGAAGACTATTAGATACAGAAAAAGTACAGGAGACATGAAGGTAGAAGAAGGAAGATTCAAAATATGAGTGATATGGGGAGAGGGAGAAATTAGTAGGTAAACGCACAAGGACAAAACAGAAAAGAGGAAAGAAGAGGAGCCGAGCGAGGCGCGGGTGGCTTTCAACAGGGCATTAAGGAGGCGTAGATGTCGGTCTCCCACGGTGCCGCACTGACCCAGGGCTGCTCCTGACTGTGGCGCGGGGGTGCATGGAAAGGTGATAAAGGATTCTCCTATAGTCTGCCCTGCAGGCCAGGCTCACAGAGGGTCTGTGAAAATCACAGGTGAAGAGAAATAGAAAGATTATCTCTTACATGCACAGCTAATTATACATGTATAATTCACTGTAAAAATATGACTTTTACCATGACTGAGGAGCCTATAAAATATGCCAGTCAGGAGGAGGTCACGGACAGAACCACAGAAAGCAGGCGGTGAAACTCTCCCCCGTCGGGGTTTTCTCTGTGTTCCAGCACCCAGAGGGCTCTCTGTCCAGTCGCCGTCTGCTACTTAGGGTCATGTAGGGTTATTTCAAAGGCCATGCTTCTCCTAGGAGCAGACTCATCACATAACTGAATTCCTCTCAAAAGTACAGCAACTGTTTCCAAATTGTTACCTCTGTCTTCATCAATCCTAAAAATATAAAATGCACAGATTGATTCCATACATTACAATGGAAGCGTTCAGTGACCGCAGCTTTGGTCATCCAGGTCTCCTTTGGAAGCCAGGCTCCACCACTTAGCCACTAAACCTCTCTGAGCCGCATTTTCAATGGGAGGTAATAAAGATTGTACCTTTCTAGTTTGAAAATCAAAAACCTGAGTGCTCCAAAACCTGACACTCCGTAAACATCCACATGACACCACAGTGACAATATTCCACACCTGACTCTGAGACAGGTTTCAGTCAAAGCAGGTGCACTAAAAATATTTTATAAAATTACCGTTATGTGTATAAGAAATGTATCAAATAATTAAGTTTCATGACTAGACCCAGTTCCCATCCCCAAGTTATCTCCTTATACATGCAAATACTCTAAAACTGAAAAAATTCAAAATGCAAGGCACTTCTGGTCCCAAGCATTTTGGAAAAGGGATATTGGATCTGTACCTCCCTTGCAAGAGATTGTGAGAAATAAGTGATGTAACATATGCAATATCAGTACCTCCACATAATATGGCATAATGAATGGTGCCTGCTCCACACTGAGGACTGTCTACCTGCATGGCTTTCCAAGTACAGAGAACAATTCCTCAAATTCTGATTTTTCCATGACTCTAACATGGAAACTAGATCTGGATTTAGAGAGTTTTCATGTAAACACTTTCTTGCCACCATGTAAGTGTATTTCCCCAAAACCAATGTTGCTCCTAGATGGAGACACTAATCACAGGTGCATGAGGAACACAGGACAGAGATCCGCGTGCTGACAGGTCTTATCCTCACCATAATGGAAGTGCCACGAGCCAAACCATAAACTTCAGCTCTCCACATGGAAATAAAACCTAAGTCTTCTACGAGTATTCAGAGAGCACCCGACAGCCGGCCTTACGGAGCAGAAGCCTCAAGGAACATCTGAAGACTATGCAATCCAGCACAGTTTATGTCGACTTCTAAGACAAAGAAGCCAAAGCATACAACCCCTTCCACTCAGGAAAAAGCTTTCTCTTTTTATTTACACATAAAAACTATACAAATTTACGGGGTACAATGTGATGTTTCCCTGCATGTAAACACTGCATAATGACCAGAATGGGTATTTATCAGTCCTTTGAGGTGAAACAATCAAAACCCTCTTCCAGCTAGTTTGAAATATGCATTAAAATCAGCCACAGCCACCCTACTGTGCAAAAGAACACCAGAACTTGGTCTTCCTACCTGAAACACATGAGACTCCTCTGTTTTAATCGCAAGTTAAAACTTACAAATAGAGAACACAGAGGTAAATTATGCACATCAGAAAATCAGATGGCTGCTCCAGATCAGATTCTTGGCTGCAGGTATGTTCTATTGTAAATCTTACCATCTCATCTATTCATTCTGTTCATTTAAAGTGGATTTGCTCAATATGTACCAGTATTCAGTAAAACAATACTGTGCAAAGCTGTTCCTTACCCAACATGCATGTAGATATACATTAGGTATTATGCAATGCATGTCTTAGAAAAGTGACAGAACCTCTAAAATACAAGCAAAGCAGAAAGAGATAACTATAGTGATACGAGAAGAAAATGTGGCAACGTAGCATTGGATTTATAGCCATAAAAGATGGTGAATATTAAAATACACAGATAGAAGGCTGAACGAATTCATTTCAAGGATTAGCAAAATATATTTTAAAGGGTTAAGTTCAGTGTATACCCTTAATAATGAAATGTTCAGAATTGCTTTGGAGACAAGAAAAATGTAAGACAAGAAATTTATTAAAATTTAGTTTTTCCTAACATTAGGAACTTCTCTAAGATAGTCAGCAATTAGTAAATAAATGTAGGGAGCCAGTGGAAGTATGGGTGCAGGGAATTAGGAGGCTAGTAATTTCAAAAAATGCTTTATATTTGAAGTCATGAGCCCAATGGCGGTACAAGACAACGGAGGGAGGGACTTACCTTAGAGCTGCTTTACTGAATTAGACAGTGCACTGGAGGAGGAGAGGTGAGGAGATGAGCAAACACACCTGGACCACAGCTTCAGCTGCAGGATCCATGCTGCAAAGCAATAGAAATAACAGTAAACAAAAACCCAAAGGAATTGGTGACTGATTGAAGTGCAGACGAAGAATGCCAAGTCAGAGATTACAAAGATTTGAGCA
The DNA here is from genome assembly GCF_964237555.1 of Oryctolagus cuniculus. Lineage (NCBI taxonomy): Eukaryota > Metazoa > Chordata > Mammalia > Lagomorpha > Leporidae > Oryctolagus > Oryctolagus cuniculus. The sequence goes on from NC_091443.1 coordinate 55,435,179, forward strand.
AGAATGGGTAAAACAATGCCAGGTCCATGTTTAGCAATAAATAAACCAAGCATAGAATTTGTCAGAGTAGAGAAAATAAACGATGCAGATAAGGCCTGCAGGAGTCTTTCAGGTAAACAGAATTCTAGGTACTACTGATACGTCCAGGGGAAACACGGGGTACGATGTAGCAGAAGAAATACAGCTCACAGACAAAACCGTATAGTAATCCATACAAAACAGTAAATGCACAAGAGTGAACAAAGTGTCTGAAGGAAAGAGTATAGAATGGAGACATTTAAAAAGCAAAGACCCAGCTATGGAAAATGCTCACACTGATACCGAGAAAGGACTGACGAATGAGCAGAACAGGAAGACAAGTCACGTGGAGCCAGCACAGCCGAGAGAAGAATCAAGAGTGACGGAGTAGAAGTGAGAACCCAGGGGAGCAGGAAAGAAACTTCTGAAGAAGGAAACAGGATAATAAAGAAAAATAAATACACAAAATGAGGGATAATTTACATAAATTCTCCACTTTGCAAATGGAATTTCAGCCTGGTATACTGTGATCAGACATTATAAATGAGCTAATGGATCAATAATATAAGGAACATGATAGAGTTGTCAAAGAGTGAATTTTTGAAAGTCCTTATGAGAGGCTGGGTAACAGAGTTTCCAGCAGCGCTCAGCTTGGTCCCTACCGTGGGAGTGACAAGGACTGAGAAGTGGGGCGCTAGGCGGGGCAGGGAGGGGTGAAAGTTTGCCAGTGTGCAGATGGACCAGGAGGGTGACCACAGCGTGGGCCCCACAGGATGACATGCAAGAAGAAACAGGGCAAACAGGCAAGGAAACTCAAGACAGAGGATGCGTTCGGTCAATCGACTCTCATGCTCCTCTGGTGTTTTTAGCACTTTAAGCTCCTTCCTGGGGCTGAGACCGTCGCCTTCCTGTGCCCACACCCTTCCCTGGCCACACCTGACGGCTTGTTGCACAGTGCCTGAGCCCGGCCAGTCCTCCTCCAGCACAAACAGCGACTGCCCGCCCTCGGGCTGACCTCACCTGGGTGGAGCGCACAGCGGATTGCTCGCGAAGGGTTTACTTCCCCTCACCTACCTGTGGGAACTACGAGAACAGCATCATTGGGTACAGTTCTCAGATTAACTGGATCCAGTGCGAGATCACCACAGACACACACAGATAGCTGAATAAAACACGAACAGCGGTGATACCAACCCCAAAGAGCAGAGACCAAAGTTTCAGAAATCTGGGATCACCACGTGAGATCATTCGTCTCGGGAATTATCACCCATGCCAACTTTGGTTTTCCCAGGGTAGTAAAGCAGTTAAGCCATTAATCAGGCAAAATAAAAGACATTTAATTTCTTATGATAAAAAGTTCCTTTACTGTTTTCTAGAACTAATTTCAATGATTAAACATGAATTTTTAAAATAACAGAATATTACTCTACTAAATTTTAAATCATTTAATCATTTATTATGTATGATATAATAGTATTCAACTTAAACTGAAAATTATAAATGTATGAATAAATAATACACGGAGATAAACTAAATTATAATATATTCCATGAAAAGAAGAAAGATAATATGTAAAGAAATGATATTTAAATTGTCTTCAAAAATGTCACATTCTATCCAGATTTTACTGAATCCTCGCCAGCACACTGTGACGCACTGCCACGTGATCATCCAGTGCACACAACAACCACTGAGGAATCACTAGGCTAATCCTCCACCTGCGGTGCCAGCACCCCGGGTTATAGTCCCAGTCGGGGCGCCGGATTCTGTCCCGGTTGCCCCTCTTCCAGGCCAGCTCTCTGCTGTGGCCAGGGAGTGCAGTGGAGGATGGCCCAAGTGCTTGGGCCCTGAACCCCATGGGAGACCAGAAGCACCTGGCTCCTGGCTTCGGATCAGTGCAGTGCCGGCCATAGCGGCCATTTTGGGGGGAGAACCAACAGAAGGAAGACCTTTCTCTCTGTCTCTCTCACTGTCTAACTCTGCCTGTCCAAAAAAAAAAAAAAATGGTACTACACAAGACTGAACACCAAAGTTTACATGCCTCTAAAGACTTTAAGTGGAGCTGGCATTGTGGCACAGTGTGTTAGGGCCACTTGGGACATCCATATCCTGTGTCAGAATCCCAGGAATTGAGTCTCACCTTTGCTTCTGGGCCAGCTTCCTCTTAATACACCTGGAAGGCAACAGATGATGGCCAAGTATTTGGCCTGCCAACCATGGGGGAGAGCTGGATGCAGTTCCAGGCTCCTATCTTAGCCTGGCTCAGCCACAGCTCCTGTGGACATGTGGGGAGAACCAGCAGAGAGAAGCTATCTCACTCCTTCTGTCAGTCACTCTGCATTTCAAATAATTAAAATTTTAAAACTTAAAAAATAAAGGCCTAGGGCTAATCAGGAAGCTCAGCAGCCTTACAGGGGTAAAACTCACCGAGAATAAACCCAGCAATCTTTTCCTGGACTGGAATTATTGGCACATGTGAACAGTAGCTGAAACACTGGTGGAAAAGCAGCAGGAAGAACCTAGAGGGAACGAGGCTTGAAGCCCTCTGGCGGAAAATGCAGCCAAATTAGAGGACAAAAAAAAAGGACAGGGTGGACACGTTTCTCTCTCTCCAATCACTTTAGAAAGGTGTACTGTGACAAGCCAATAGAGAGGGCACCATTTTGTACATACGTAACAGCTGTGCCAGCTCGTGTCTGCGCCCGGCAATCAGCCGAGTAGAGACTCCTAACTTGTGGGGAGAAATAACAGGGGCCTAGGAGCTTGTGACTGTGTGAAGCTTCTGGACCGGGACTGTGAATAAAACTGAGGGTGTGTGGGAGGAATCACGAAGTGGCTGGGACTTTGGGCAGTCTCAGTGGGAGACTCCACAAGCCCGGGCGTCCTGGTTACCTGGTGACAGACATTGCTGGGGAATCTGAACTTACTCTGAGGACTGCACAGATCCTTTGTGTGCTCCTTGGGACAGAGTGGACGAATATTATACCCACTGGGACTAGCACTCAGACACTGATCACCATCAAGAAAGCTCAGCTGAGCAGAATTACCTCCCTTCTGATTAAAAAGAGAGAGAGGAGGGGCCAGAGCCATGGCTCACTTGGTTAATCCTCCACCTGCGGTGCTGACATCCCATATGGGCACCAGATTCTGTCCCGGTTGCTCCTCTTCCAGGCCAGCTCTCTGCTGTGGCCTGGGAGGGCAGTGGAGGATGGCCCAAGTGCTTGGGCCCCTGCACCCACATGGGAGACCAGGAGGAAGCACCTGGCTCCTGCCTTCAGATCAGCGCAGTGCCGGCTGTAGCGGCGACGAGGGGAGTGAACCAATGGAAGGAAGACCTTTCTCTCTGTTTCTCTCTCTCTCACTGTCTATAACAATACATGTCAAATAAAAAGAGAGAGAGAGAGAGAGAAACAAGATTTACCACGCCAAAGCTGGCTGTGTCATGTTAGGCACACCCTTAACCCTGGAGAAGTTAACAGAGCTCTCTGGCCACACCCACCACAAGCCTCTAGAGATTCACTGAAAGAAGACATTCCACTTATCTATAGAGTCATAGTACAACAATAAAAGCCACCAAAGCAAAAAAATAAAGAAGAAGAAGAAGAAGAGGAGGAGGAGGAAGGGGGAGGGGGAGGGGGAGGGGGAGGGGGAGGAGGAGGAGAAGGAGAAGGAGAAGGAGAAGGAGAAGGAGAAGGAGAAGGAGAAGGAGAAGGAGAAGGAGAAGGAGAAGGAGAAGAAGAAGAAGAAGAAGAAGAAGAAGAAGAAGAAGAAGAAGAAGAAGAAGAAACCAATGAGTATCTCCACAAATGCTGAAAAACAAATGCAACAATCCAAGAAACAATAATAAGGAAAACAACATGATGCTCCCAAAAGAACATGATACTTCAATACAAGATCATGAAGACAATGAGATACAAGAAAGGCAAGAAATGGAACTCAAGAAATTGATTATAAGAATACATAAAAGTGGCTGGCACCGCAGCTCACTTGGCTAATCCTCTGCCTGCGGCACCAGCACCCCAGGTTCTAGTCCCGGTTGGGGCACCAGTTCTGTCCCAGTTGCTCCTCTTCTAGTCCAGCTCTCTGCTGTGGCCCAGGAAGGCAGTGGACCTTAGGCCCTGCACCTGCATTAGAGACCAGGAGGAAGCACCTGGCTCCTGGCTTCGGATCAGCACAGCGCACCAGCCATAGCAGCCATTTGGGGGGTGAACAAATGGAAGGAAGACCTTTCTCTCTGTCTCTCTCTCTTACTGCTTAACTCTGCCTGTCAAAAAAAGAATACATAGAAGTAATCAAAAGAAAACACAAGAACTACTGAAATCCATGCAAGACACGAAAGAAAATCTATCCCACAAAATTGAGATCTTAAAGAGGAATGAAAATGAAAGAAGAATTCAATATATCAAATAAAAAATGCAGTGGAGAGCCTTAAAAACAGAATCAGTGAGGCAGAGAGAGAATATCAGACTTAGAAGACAGAGCACAGGAAAGTATACAGTCAAACCAAAGAAAAGAAGAAGAAATTAGAAATCTAAAACACACTGTTGGGAATCTACAGGATACTATAAAAAAAATCAACATTTGGGATCTAGGAGTTCCTGAAGGCATGGAGAGAGAGAGAAAGAATAGAAGGCCTTTTTAGTGAGATACTAGCAGAAAACTTCCAGAGTCTGAAATAAGAAAAGGATGGCCAAGTACAGAAAACACACAGAACTCCCAATACACATGACCAGAAAAGGCCTCGTCATGACACATTGCAATCAAACTCACCACAGTGAAACATAAAGAAAAGATCCTAAAATGTGCAAGAGAGAAGCATCAGATTACTCTCAGAGGATCTCCAATCAGACTCACAGCTGACTTCTCATCAGAAACCCTACAGGCTAGGAGGGAATGGCGAGACATAGCCCAGGTACTAAGAGAGAAAAACTGCCAGCCCAGAATATTATATCCTGCAAAGCTCTCATTTGTGAATGAAGGTGAAATAAAGACCTTTCATAGCAAACAGAAATTGAAAGAATTTGTCACCACTTGTCCAGCCCTGCAAAAGATGCTTAAAGATGTGTAACACACATACAACCTACCTAAACTGAGCCATGAAGACATAGAAAACCTAAACAGACCCATAACTGAGACAGAAATTGAATCAATAATAAAGGCCCTCCCAACAAAGAAAAGCCCAGGACCGGATGGATTCACTGCTAAATTCTACCAGACATTTAAAGAAGAACTAACTCCAACTCTTCTCAAACTATTCAAAACAATTGAAAGAGAGGGAATCCCCCCAAATTCTTTCTACAAAGCCAGCATCACCTTAATATCTAAACCTGAGAAAGATGCAGCAGAGAAAGAGAATTAAAGACCAATTTCCCTGATGAACATAGATACAAAAATCCTCAACAAAATTCTGGCCAATCTAATCCAACAACACATCAGAAAGATCATTCACCTAGACCAAGTGTGATTTATCCCTGGTATGCAGGGATGTTTCCACATTTGCAAATCAATCAATGTGATACACCACATTAACAAACTGCTGAACAAAAACCATAAGATTATCTAAATAGATGAAAAGAAGGCATTTGATAAAATACAAAACCCTTTCATGAGAAAAAACTCTAAGCAAATTCTATATAGAAGGCACTTTCCTCAACACAATCAAAGCAATCTATGACAGACTCACAGCAGCATCCTATTGAATGGGGAAAAGTTGGAAGCATTTCCACTGAGATCCAGTATCAGACAGGGATGCCCACTCTCATCACTGCTATTCAATACAGTTCCGGAAGTTTTAGCCAGAGCCATTAGGCAAGAAAAATAAATTAAAGAGATACACACTGGGAAGGAAGAAGTCAAACTATCCCTCTTTGCAGACAACATGATTTTTAATTTAGGGGATTCAAATAACTCCAGTAAGAGACTACTAGAAATCATAGAAGAGTTTGGTAAAGTAGCAGGATATAAAATCAATACAAAAAATCAACAGCTTTTGTATACACAGACAATGCCATGGCTGAGAAAGAACTTCTAAGATGAATCCCATTCACAATAGCTACAAAAACAATCAAACACCTTGGAATAAACTTAACCAAGGATGTAAAAGATCTCTATGATGAGAATTACAAATATAAAAGAAATAAATAGAAAATACAAAAAAATGGAAAACTTTTCCATGTTCATGGATTGGAAGAATCAAAATCATCAAAATGTTCATTTGTCCAAAAGCAATTTATAGATTCAATGCAATACCAATCAAAATACCAAAGATATTCTTCTCAGATCTGGAAAAAATGATGCTGAAATTCATATGGAGGCACAGGAAACCTCAAATAGCTAAAGCAATCTTATACAACAAAAACAAATCTGAGGGCATCACAATACCAGATTTCAGGATATACTCCAGGGCAGTTGTTATCAAAACAGCATGGTACTGGTACAAAAACGGATGGATAGACCATTGGAAAAGAATAGAAATACCAGAAATCAATCCAAACATCTACAACCAACTTACATTTGATCAGGAAGCTAAGGCCAATTCCTGGAGCAAGTACAGTCTATTCAATAAATGGTGCTGGGAAAACTGGATTTCCATATGCAGAAGCATGAAGCAAGACCCCTACCTTACACCTTACACAAATATCCACTCAACATGGATCTATGACCCGACACCATCAAATTATTAGAGAACATTGAAGAAACCCTGCAAGATATTCTCACTGGCAAAAACTTCTTGTAAAAGACCCTAGAGGCTCAGGTAGTCAAAGCCAAAATTAACAACTGGGATTACATCAAACTGAGAAGTTTCTGTACTGCAAAAGAAACAGTCAGGAAAGTGAAGAGACAACCGACAGAATGGGAGAAAATATTTGCAAATTATGCAGCTGATAAAGGATTAATAACCAGAATCTACAAAGAGATCAAGATACTCCATAACAACAAAACTGACAACCAACTTATGAGCTGGGCCAAGGACTTAAAAAGACATTTTTTAAAAAAGGAAATCCAAATGGCCAACAGACACATGAAAAAATGTTCAAGATCACTAGCAATCAGGGAAATGCAAATAAAAACCACAATGAGGTTTCACCTCACCCTGGTTAGAATGGCTCACATACAGAAATCTACCAACAACAGTTGCTGGAGAGGATGTAGGGAAAAAGGGACACTAACCCACTGTTGGTGGGAATGCAAGCTGGTCAAGCCACTATGGAAGTCAGTCTGGAGATTCCTCAGAAACCTGAATATAACCCTACCATTCAACCCAGCCATCCCACTCCTTGGAATTTACCCAAAAGAAATTAAATTGGCAAATAAAAGAGCTGTCTGCACCTCCATGTTTATTGCAGCTCAGTTCACAATAGCTAAGACCTGGAATCAACCTAAATGCCCATCAACAGTAGACTGGATAAAGACATTATTGGATATGCACTCTGTGGAATACTACACAATGATAAAAAAAAATGTAATCTGGTCATTTGCAGCAAAATGGAGGAATCTGGAAAGTATTATACTTAGTGAATTAAGCCAGTCCCAAAGGGACAAAGATCATTTGTTCTCCCTGATCTGTGACAACTAACGGAGAACCTAAAATGAAACCTGTTGAAGTGAAACTGACACTAAGAGAAACAATGACTCGATCAGCCCTTGTCCTGACTGTTGAGGAACAGCTTACTATTTTATTCTTTTTCGTATTTTATTGTTCTACTTAATACCATGGTTGAACTCTTTACTTAACACAGAATTATTTTCAGGTGTTTAAATCAAATTTAAAATTGATCCCTGTTAAAAAATAAGAGTGGGAATAAGAGAGGGAGGAGATACACAGTTTGCCACATGTTTTCTCAGACTTATCTCTAAGGGTATAGCTAAAAACTTGCCATGGGGCACAAAATCCCATTAAGTTGGCAGGTACCAATTCCATCTTACTAGCTAAAGTGTTCATTTTAAGTGTTTAACTGATCATAAAGATAGGATTAATTGTCAAAAGGATCACATAAATAAAACTAAGTGTCTGCTAATAATAGATAGAATTATAAAGGAGAGAATGATCCAACTGGGAAACAGGCTACACAGCAGACTCATAGAATGGCAAATGCTCTAAACAGCACTCTGGCCTCAGAATCAGCCCTAAGGCATTCGGATCTGGCTAAAAAGCCCATGAGAGTTTCGCAGGCATGAAAAGCCAAGACACTGTGGCCAAAAAATGACCTAAATGAAACATCTTTGTAAGTGAGATCCCAGTGGAAAGAACGGGCCATCAAAGAAGACAGTACCTTTCTCTGAAAGGAGGAGAGAACTTCCACTTTGATTATAATCCTGTCAAAATACTGATGGGGCTGTGGACTCAAAAGGCTTCCATAGCCTTGACAACTCATGACAAGAGCCTCAGGTGATAATTGATGTCATAAACAAGAGTGTCAATTGTTAAATCAACAGGAGTCACTGTGCACTTGCTCCCCATGTAGGACCTCTGTCCTTAATGTGTTATACTATGAGAATTATTGGTAAAACTTGTCTTCAAACAGTACTTTATACTTTGTGTGTCTGTGTGGGTGCAAACTGTTGAAATCTTTACTTAGTATAGAGTTGGTTTTCTGTATATAAAGATAATTAAAAATGAATCTTAATGAAGAATGGGATGGGAGAGGGCGTAGGAGGCGGTATGGGAGTGGGAGTGGGAGAGCGAGAATGGGGAGAACTGCTATATTCCAAAAGATGTGCCTATGAAATTTATATTTATTAAATAAAAGCTTTCTTTAAAAATTTGCAATGAGAGTTTCCCCAGTCTAACGGAAAGAAACAAAGACAGTAAAAGAGAGCACAAAATATTTCCTCCCAACTCCATGGCTTCCAGGGGCCACTTAACCCTGTTCTTGAGCCAGGAGCCTTGTTTTCCTCTTGGAGTTTCTTCTAAATGTACAATGAATGATATAACAGAATATTCTGGGGTATCTGTTCTCAGGTAAGAAGTGTAGAAGGAAGAAAGAAAAAAATGAAAAAAATGCGGACTCATTTATGGGTTACTTCTTTAGTTTTTGATTCATCCCCACAATATAACAGTTTTTCTTTACTTTTGTTTTTCTTGTCTTCAGGTAGATGTGGGGGTTTTAGTAATTTTCCAGATAGTTTGATGTAACTAATAGGGAAAAATAGCTTGTACTTATGACACTTGTGACAGTCCTGGAAATCTTTCATTGTATTTTTGTAAGACAAAACAAGCCTTTCATAAATTTTTCCTTCAAATGTTTAATTTATATCTCACCCTAATTATAAGTCTTCCAGACCACAATTTTGCGTTATTTTCATGTATTGCTAGGAACAATCTCAAATATACAAGATGACTTCCAAAAGTTTATGGCAAATACTAATAAAATGTTTCTTTTGATGTGAAAAAATTGAGTTCCATGCACAGTTTTCATAATATGCATTTTATGAGAGTTCCAAAGATTATTCATATACACGATTTCAAAAATCTTTATACTTTGCAGATTAAGCCACCACCTGCAATAATCAGCATCATGTATGAGTGCAAGTTCAAGTCCCGGCTACTCCACTTCCAATCCAGCTCCTTGGTAATGTTCCTGACAAGGAAAAAAAGGTAGCCCAAGTACGTGGGCCAGTCACCCACTTGTGGGAGACCCAAATGTAGCTTCTGTCTCCTGGCTTTGCCCTGCCAATTCCCAGCTGTTATGGCCATCTGGTGAGTGAACCAGCAGATGGAAGATTCTCCTCTCTCTCTCTCTCTCTCTCTCTCTCCATTTCTCTCTTCATTTCTCTGTAACTCTGTCTTTCAAATAAACAAGTAAATCTTTTTAAAAATCTTTGCATCCTGGGCCATTATTGGGGTGCAATGGTTTAAGACACTGCTTGCTAAGCAGTGTCCTGGAGGAAGCTGTGGTACAATTCTGGCTGCTCCGTATCCAAGCCTGCTCCCTGCTATGTACCTGGGAAGATACAGGAGCATCATCCATATTCATGAGCCTGTGCCACCCATGAGAAGACCTGGATGGAGTTCCAGGCTTCTGGCTTCATCCTAACCCAGCCCCAGACATTGTGGTCATTCGGAGAATGAACTAGTGGATAGAAGATCTCTTTGTCTCTCCCTCTCTGTGTGTTATTCGGTCTTTCAAAAATTAAATACAGCCCTAAAATAAATTAATTGTACCCAAAAATAATTTATTTTAATATCACATGACATGAGCTTTTTGAAGTACCCTCATACACTAGCACAATTCCAGATATGAAGGTAGTAAAAATATAATTTGGAGCAATATTTTAATGAAAGAATAAATTGTTGGTTCACAAATATGCATGCGTAATGAACAAAAACAAGCCTGTGGCCATTCTGACTTAAGGCTTTTCAAAACACTTACCAGAGGGGCTAGCATAGTGGTATAGCAGGTTAAGCTGTTGTCTGCAATGCCTACATCCCTTGTGGGTGCTACTTCACATCCCAGATACTCCATTTCCAATCCATATCCCTGAACACGGCCTGGGTAAAGCAGTGGAGGATGGCCCAAGTGCTCGGGCCCCTGCAGCCACAGGGGAGACCCATAAGAAGCTCCTGGCTCCTGGCTTCAGTCTGGACCAGCCCCAGCCCCAGCTCCAGCCATTGTGGCCATTTGGTGAATGATCCAGCAGTTGGAAATCTCTCTCTCTCTCTCTCTCTCTCTCTCTCTCTCTCTCTCCCCCCTTCTCTATCTCTGTAATTCTACCTTTCAAATAAAAATTAAACTTTTAAAAAGAAAGATAATAACTGAAAGAGAAGAGAAAAAGGGAGGATCTCTGGCGCAGTGGGTAAAGCTACCACCTGCAAGCGCCAGAGTCCTGTGTGGGTTTCACTTCAAGTCCCAGTTGCTCCATTTCCAGTCCAGCTCCCTGCAGATACACCTGGGAGGTCAGTGGAGATGACCCAGTACTTGGGACCCTGTGCCCCCGTGGGGACCTGGAGGAGGCTCCTGGCTTCAGATCAGATCTGTTGCAGCTACTTGGGGAGTGAATCAACAGATGAAGGATCGGTCTCTCTCTTTCTAGTTCTCTCTTTCTCTCTCTCTTTCTCTGTCATCTCTCGTTCTCTGTAACTCTGCCATTCAAATAAACCATTTTTATAGAGAAAGAAATAATCAAGCTATAAATAAATGACTATAATTACTACACACTCTGCAATCCCATCTGAATCAATGTAAGTTTTGCAGTAAGTTTCTTTGTTTAAATCTTCTCTCTTTTGGAGAAGAGGAACATTCTCAAACGATGCAGTAACATGCTACACCAAAGTAGCCAATTCTAAAAAATCAGTTATGGGCCACGAGACTACCAGGCCTGGAAACACTATTTATGAAATCTTTTTGAAAATGTCCAATGACTTGAAAAGCCTCTTTATTGTAGCCTTCATCTCTTTATTCCTGAATGTGTAGATGACTGGATTCAGAAAGGGAGTAAGAACAGCATCAGAGAGAGCAAGATACTTGTCCATCTGTGAATTGGGGTGTGGCCAGGTATAAACAAACAGGGTGGGACCAAAGAACAGGATCACCACAGTGATGTGAGCTGACAAGGTGGACAGGGCCTTGGAGGACGCTCCTGAGGAGTGTTTCCAAACACTGACCAGGATGAAGGTGTAGGAGATGAGAAGCACAGAGAAAGAGCCGACACAGATGAACCCACTGTTCACAGTCACCATGAACTGCAGCCGACTGGTGTCTGCGCAGGCCAGCCTGAGGAGCCGAGGGAGGTCACAGTAAAAGCTGTCCAACACGTTAGGGCCACAGAAGGGCAAGCCAGTGAGAAACACCAGTTGGAACAGGGAGTGAATAATGCCAAGGCCCCAGGCAGCAGCCACAAACAAAACGCACACCCGTGGGCTCATGATGGCCAGGTAGTGAAGAGGCTTGCAGATGGCCACGTACCTGTCAAAGGCCATGGCCATGAGCAGCACCATCTCCACACCGCCGATCACATGGATGAAGAAGATCTGGGCGATGCAGCCTCCAAAGGAGATGACCTTGCGCTTTCTGAACAGATCATAAATCATCTTGGGGGACGTGACCGAGCAGGCTCCCAGGTCGATGAAGGAGAGGCCCGCCAGCAGGAAGTACATGGGGGAGTGCAGGTGAGGGTCTGTGGTCACAGAGAACACAATGAGGCTGTTCCCAGTCATGCTCGCCGTGTAGAGGACCGAGGAGAACACCAGGAGGAGACGCTGGAGCTCCTGGGAGCTGGTGAGGCCCAGGAACACAAACTCGGACACCCCCGAGTGGTTCCCTCCAGCCATGGGTCAGCCCACTGGGTGCAGTTGCAGTTGTAAGAAAGGGAATAAGAAAAAGGTGTGGTTATTCAGAAAGATACTGCTATTAGTTCTTTATGTTCACATTATGAATGAGAACCATCTGATAATCCCATTCTTCATGTGATGATATTGGTGATGGTGGTGATGATAACAACGATGGTGATGATAAAAGCACAGTTCAAGAGCACATACTTTGGTTGGAAATACCAACAAAGTTTCCCATAGCCCAGAACAGGAGAATCAAGCCTTCACAAACTATGCCCGCACAAAAAATAGAATATGCAAGCGGGAAATTATATTTTCTCACAAACAAAGAAGAAGGGATACATGGAACAGTATATTTAATTGTCCCTAAAGGAAAGTTAGTGATTCGTATTGTATGTGACCATAATTTGCCAACTCTACACATCACATTTCTGTTTTGTGTTCACTTTCACACTCTCGACTCCATAAAATTTACACACAGACAGGTTCAGGTGAAACACTAACTATGATTAATCAATGGATCACCATCCAGGACTAAGCCTTGTCTGAAACCTTTAATGGAACTGAGTTAACATGAAACAAACTGAGAATAGGTATAGATTGCAATGAAGACAAAACTAAGGAATTGAAACATCAGAGCCCAGCAAGAAAGTTAGGAGAAATAATATGGGCCTTATCAAAGATACACGGAGCATTCGTCATCATGCTTCACCTGTTTTACTGCTCTTCTGAGTCTCCCCATTATTTACGGTAAAACACACACCCACACACACATAAAATTTGCTTTCTTAATCACTGTAGGTGTGCAGTCCAATAGTGTTAAGTAAATTCATATTTTGTAAAACATATCTCCAGAACTTTTTCATCTTGCAAATCTGAAACTTGACACTCATTAAACAACTTTAAACAAAGTCCCCTTTTCCCTTACTGGCTCACCTCCACCCCGCCCCCATCCAAGCTAACCACCATTCTATTTTGTTTCTATGAATCTGACTGCTTTGTAGGTGCATGGAATTGGAACCACACAGTACTTGTCTCTCCTCTCTGGTTCATTTCACCTCATGTAGTGTCCTCAAGATTCAACCACTGAATCTCTCCACTTTTTTGAAAGCTGTGTTCTGGCTCTAGCTTCAGCTGACTGTCACTGATTGATCTACTAAGGTCATACAGAGCCCTCTACTGGCCACACCGCTCAACAAAATTCTCTAGAGCCTTCACCTGGCTCTGCAAAATGTTCCTCCAGACCTAAGAAATACATAAATATTTAGGATCTCACTCGAGTTTCCACTAAAGCACATACCTATGTAACCACCTATAATGTGAAACGCACCTGTGTACAGCTTCTGCTTCTCCACACATTTGGAAGGTATTTATAGCCAGTACTTGGAAACAGTGAAATAGTAAGGTTTTCTTCACTGTTGCTTCAATCTCATCTACCCATTCCTTTGTTCTGCCCAGAACTATCTCCCTTTAACATATTCAGTGCTTTCTTTATTGTAACCTGCTCTGGTATTCAATGCTATGTTTTCTAGGTCTGAAATTCATGTAGGTATGTTCATTTGTTTGTGTACTTAAGCTTCTAGCTTATTTTGAAGTGGAAGGTATGTCAGATTTCAGTAAGTAATATCTGTGTTAGCAGCATTTTCTCTTAGGCCTTGATCATATGGACTGAAAGCTGATACATACAGTTGGCACATTTTAAGTCTGACTGTGTGTTTGAAGGGAGAAGAATGAAGGGGTGGAAAAGTTCTGTCACGCTGTGTCTAACAATTCCCAGCAGAAAGTGAACCCTGAGAGCAGCCCTGCAGGTCTACCTTCTTGGGAGACGCTGGGATGCTCATGACCTGGTGTCCAGGTACCCCTCTTCATTTGCAGACACAGCTCTACAGATCCGAAGAATCTCACCCAAAGACTTGCCTAATGGATGACCTCATGACCTCATTCATCTCATCTGCCTCTATCCCAAACCTTCCAGAAGCCTTCACTGTACCCTGACTTCAATTCCAACTGACAGCCACCGAGCAGAATCTCTCCACACTCAAGTAGAGGATTCTGTGGTCACGTTCCAAGCCTACAGTCAGTGGTCAAGAGGAACGTACTCTCTGCTCTCCAGTTCTCGTAAATCTGAGCCTGGACTGGGAACATGAAACTACAGATGCTGCTCAGCATGAAAGCAACAGAGCGGCAATCGGGAGATGGGAATGCATGGGGGAGTGACTGGGGCCCTGGTAACGGGACCGGATACCAGTCCCGGGTGAAAGCACACAAAGGCTTTGGTGTGGGAAAATGCAAGCACCCAGTGGACTCATAGCTGCTTAACTCCAAGAAATGGCTTTGTCCAGCCATCCACTATTCACTAGAAAACCCAGACACTCAAAAACAGGAACTGAACTGCTCATACTGACACTAATGGCAGAACTAGGGACCAAACCCAGGTCTCTTAGTTCCTGATCCAAAATTTCAGATCCTATAGAAAACAACCTATGAAGGAAGAACAAAAAGTCAAAGTTACAAAACACAGACTTCTACATAAATTGTCTATTTTTTGCATTAAATGTTTTTGCATAACAAATAATTAGATATAACATTTAAATGTGGCTAATTAACTGTTAGGAATAAACTGTAGACAGAACACGTTGTACATTCACACTTCTTATCTTGGGCTCATTTGAAAGCCCATAACAATGGTAAAGTATTTAAATGAATATTTGTTATCGCATTATATTTTTATGCTCTAAATTTTACTGTGCAAACCTTTAGCCAACATTCAACATAACAAACTTTTAGCAGTAATCTGAAAAAGAGGAATAAGATGGAATATTTTTATAGTAAGTGTTTTTACAGTAACCTATTATATGTTCTATGAGCAAATAGAAAAGAGGAGTTCAATGGCTCTGAACATAGAATAATGACGAGGAGAGGGAAGCACTCACTACCTTGATCTGATCAATACACACTGTGTACCTTAATGGAAAATCACACTGTACCCCATAAATATGTACAACTAAAATAATAATAATAAAGGGATAAAACAAGTATAAACTTGACTATGAACAGGAGATAAATCCACAAAAACCTACCTCTTAGCAAGTAAGACTTTGCTCCCAAAAGAACATTTTCAAGATCCGCTTAATATTCTTTAGACATAGCTATTGTTACCCATGTACAAATGGAAGTTACAGAGGCAGTTCATGCATGTCAAACAATCATAAAAGCCAGCGCGACGGCTCACTTGGCTAATCCTCCGCCTGCGGCGCCGGCACCCTGGGTTCTAGTCCTGGTTGGGGCACCAGATTCTGTCCTGGTTGCTCCTCTTCCAGTCCAGCTCTCTGCTGTGGCCCAGGGGTGGAGTGGAGGATGGCCCAGGTCCTTGGGCCCTGCACCCTCATTGGAGACCAGGAGAAGCACCTGGCTCCTGGCTTCGGATCAGCGCAGTGCTCCAGCCGTAGTGGCCATTTGGGGGGTGAACCAATGGAAGGAAGACCTTTCTCTCTGTCTCTGTCTCTCACTGTCTAACTCTGTCAAAAAAAATCATAAAGGATGCAGATGGCAAGTAAGGCCAATGTAGTCCAATCCTATTGTGCCTTTTTGTTTGATTATTATACTAATTAAAATGCATTTGTGGCATCTACTCTGCTAGGTGCTTAGAAAAGCATTGCCTGTATGACATTTAAGTAAATATCCACAGGCATAATAACATGAGTATTGCACCAGTGTCATAGATTCAGTAATTCTGAGTAAAGTGGAAGGAGGTAAGTGCAGCACAGCCATCAGAGACACCAAAGTGGGAAATGTAGCAGTGGACGAGGTCTAACAGTGTCAGAGCAGATCCGAATAGGGCAGTCCTCACGGCACTGAGACCGTCTCTGTCCCTATGGCAGAGAGGCTTCCCTCTGATAGTTTTGCAGTTTTCATCCCTGCCTGTTTTACCGAGAGAACGAAGAAGACAGTATCCCTAGAGATCCAAGAATGCCCCTAGAATATCTACCATAACCTATGCAGGATAGTTCCAAACACACACACACAGGATACAAGGTCACAGTAAGAATAGACGCAACGACTGCTCCAGAAGGTGGTGACCGAGTTATACCACAGGCATCCGGGGTTGCCAGACTCTGCTCACTTGGCCTGGGGAATTATCTCTTTAGATCATTTTGGTTTTCCCAAGGTATCCAAGTGAAAATTATTAATGACTGGCTTTCTTTTGTTATTGTTGTTGTTGTAGTTTTCTCATGATAAAGAGACATCTTGCCATTTCCAGGAGCCATTTTGAATCTTTTTCTCTACCTTGTTCTGCTTTCTGTTTTTTTCTAATTTCTCTTTTTTCCTTTTTATGATGTAATATCCAAATAAAAATGCAGACATTTTAATGTAAAAATGTGGTTTTTTGCTATTGTATATTATGAAGTGATTAAGTCAGTTTAATTAGCATATTCATTGCCTCATATATTCATTGTTTTGTGAAAACATTTAATATCTACTCACTTAGTAATTTTCCAGTTTACAGTATACTCTTATTAACCAAAGTCACCACAGTGTACAACAGACTTCAGAATTTGTGCATTCTATCTAACTGAAATTTTGTGCTCCCTGACCAATATCACTCATTGCCCTACCCTCACTGAAGCCCCTGATAGCCACCTTTCTACTTTCTACTTTTTTAGATCCCACATATAAGCATAATCATGCAGTTTTTATCTTGTGTATGGCTTATTTCACTTAAAACAATGTCCTACAGATTCACTTATGTTATTAAAAATGACAACATCTACTTCTTCCTAAGGTAGAATAGTCCATATATGCACAAGGGCATTTCAAAAGTTTGTGAAGAAATGAATTCAAAAGATCAGCTTATTTTGGTGCCCAAAAAAAGTAAAACCCATGAATAGTTTTTTTTTTTATTTTTCCATGAACCTTTTAAAGACTCATCAAATGAAATGATTTCAAAATTTTTGCATGAAAATGATCTTTTAATTCCATTTTCCATGAACTTTTTGAAGTCCACATGCTTATGTACCACTGTATATACATGAAATATATAAATCTCCACATTTTGTAGCTGTTGTTGCAGTTTGAATAGGATTTGGTTCACCAAATTCATGCATCGATTTAAGTCCCAAAGTCTTCTGTTAACAATGAATGGAGTAGTAGTGCTTTACGTGTGCAGACTTGGGCCACTCCTGGTGTCATGCAGACAGGTCTGGAGTGAGGTCTCAGATCACTGAGGCTGGCCTTCAGAAGACAGCTCTCAGGAGACGGGAGGTCACGCGGGCAGATCATGCTCCTCTGTCTCTCTGCCTCCTGGTTTGCTATGCGATCATCCCTCCACCCTCCCACGTCAACAGATGCCAAAAACACTGGCACTGAATTGTGAGACTGAACTGTAGGAACTGAAACTGATCTTTTTTCCTTCTAAGTTGCTCACCTCAAATATTTTAATTAAAGTTACAAAAATTTCACTAATACAGCCATTTATCTGTCAATAGATGATTGGGCTGTTTCCATACCCTTGCTATTATGATTAACGCTGCAGTGAATATAGAAATACAGGTATCTCTTCAACACACTAATTACAACTCCTTTGGATATATATCCAGTAATGGAATTACTGGTTATTGCAGCAGCTACATTTTCAGTGTTTTTAATTTTTTTTCATGTTATGGTGATACTACTACAAAAGATATTCAGTGTAGCTCACAGGTACAATTCTGAGAGTATAATATTTCCTTCTTCCTTCCCTTGAGGAACATCTATACAGGTTTTCATAACGGGTATATTAACCTACATTCCCACCAATAGGGTACAAAAGTTGTTTTTCCGTCCTACTCAAAATTTATCTTTCATCTTTCTGCCAATAGTCATTTAACAGATGTGAGATAATGCCTCGCTGTGGTGTAGGTTCATCTCCCTGGTCCTGGAGTGGTGCTCATGTTTTCATAGACTTGGGGCTGTGGGATCCTCCCTGGCACTGACACTGACCTGGAGCCTGGGGCAGCCTCAGGCCCAGGAGAAAATTCTTGGAGACAGCATCTACAGAGTCCCATCAGTCCCTGGGACCAGCATGAAGTCTAAGTCTACGAGTACTGTCCTGGAACCTGAGGCCAGGTGAGCCTGACTTGGTACAGGGGCTGGCTGGCCTGGAGCCTGAAGCAGGCCTGGCAACTGACTTATCCTGGGGGCTTGCCTTAAACCCAGAGTACAAGGAACAGCCTAGCAGTGAAGTGGTCCTGGAGGCTCGGGTTTTTGGGGGCATTCTACAAGCCAGAACCACAGGTCCCAGTCTGGAGACTGAGGGAAGTCGATAGCCTGAGGCCAAGTAGAACAACCTGGTATTCTTTCACTGGGGTGGGCCTCGTGCTAGAGTCCATGGAAAATTCAGTTTCTCCTTGACTTTTAGCTTGACTCTTCCAAAATATGTACAGTATCTCTGTCCACATTGTGCTGTACAGGCATGAAGAATGTGAAACTGTGCTCCCAACCCTCGTCAATGCAGCCCTTCTTAATTTTGTGCTCCATACGTATCCTAATCTCTCACCTAGATCCCTTGGCTTTCGTGAAAGATGCTCACATATGGACAACTGCTCACACTGACATTACTATGAGGAAATGAACCCTGGAACATTCTTAGTCTACCATCTTTCCTTCTCCTTGAATTTTTGCTTCATGCCAACTAAAGGTGCAGTCATAGCAAAATTTAAAGGGACCTTATTCATTTTTAATAATTTCATGACAATTTGAACAGTAAATATTTATGTTGAACGTGAAAACATTTTTAAAAATTTAAGGCATGAAGGCAGTTTTGATGACCCACAGTTGAAAATAAAGCATTTTTAAAGCAAAAATGAAGTGATTTTGAAAACCATGTTATGTATCTTTTTTATCAGAACAACAATACAAAATGAATACTGTTATCAAAATGTGATTGCAATCTAAATATTAAACCAACCCACATAACTAATACAACACAGTTGTATTTTTTTAACTAAGAACTACAAATAATTGTTTCTTGTTGTTCTCTACACCATACATCCTTTGACACTAGTTGTCGAAGCCCTGGTCATTGCAGGCATTTGGGGAGGGTACCCACCTAACTCCACAGAAGATAAGCATGTTTCTTTCTACCCATCTCCTCACAAGAGCACCCAGCAACTGGGGGGGAGAAGGCACCATTTTGACACCAAAAGAGGCTGTGGTGGCTCTCATGTGTGTGTGTGTGTGACAAGGGAATTTTACAAGAGGGAAAATCAGTATTCCCATTGACTTTAAGTCTGGCTAGAAAAACTTACTGAGGGCTGGATACCCACTGAGGACTGTGAGGTGCCCCCAGCCTCTCAACATATCACAGGCCCTAGGGCTCAAACTGCCAAGGTGGACCACAAATAGGCAGCTGGCTCTGGGAATGCCTTTGATCTCTCCATGCATGGGCCAGGTTCATGGATCTTAGTGGATCCTCTGCACCCCGTTACTATGGCAGCCTTGCACTGTGACCGTGGGAATTCTGCGACAGCATAATGGGGCACACCATGCAGCTGGGTCTCTGGGGAATCACTTGTCGGCATCTGAGGCTCACAGCTTTCTGATGGCCTAGTGTGGGTCGTTGCAGATGGTTCATTCCTCACACTGAGGAACTACACAAACAGTTTGTGTGGTTCAGGCGCCAATGTGGATGGGGGTGTACCCACTGTAAGCCAACCACAGTCATTGAGTACTTTGAAGAGAGAAGGTGAGGTTATGATTATGCCAAAAGTGTGATCATACCCTCTCTGCAGCTGACAATAGAGGAAACCTACCAAGCCCAACAATTGGGTCACCCGGATACTCGCCACACATTTGAGCACTGACCAGAGCTCTCTGGCCACACTCAACACATGCCTCGGGATAGTCACTGTAAGAGCAGACATTCTGCTAAGCCAAGAAGAACAGCTCAAAGATAAAATCTATCAGAAGAGAAAACCAACAAGCAATTCCACAAAGGCCTAAAAATAAACACAGATATGCAAGAAACAAGAATAAGGAAAACATTACTACCTCAAAGAAACACAACACTCTTAGAGAAGATGAATAGAATGAAGAAATGTCTCAAGAGGAATTCAGAATATAATGATCATAGAATTACTCAGACCAGATGAGAAGAAAATTCCCGAGTTAAAGAAACCCATACATGACAGGATGAAAAAATTTTCCTATGAGAGTAAGATTTTGAAGAGAAATCAAACTGAAATAAAGAAAATGAAAAATTCAATATGTCAAATTTAAAAAATGGAAAGCCAAAATAACAGATTTGATGAGGCAGAAGACCCCCCAAAAAGAAGAAGAGGAAATTAGAAAAATTTGAAACAGTGTTCAAGATTCATGGCATAGTATCATGCAACCCAACATATAGGTCTTAGGAGCTGCTGAAGGTGTGAAAAGAGATAAAGGATTAGAAAGCCTATTCAGTGAAATAATAACAGAGACCTTCCCTAATTTGGAGAAAGAAAAGGAGAGCCAATATAAGAAGCACATAGAACTCACAATAGACATTACCAAAAAAGATATTTACCACGACACATTGTAGTCAAACTTTCAACAGTAAAACATAAAGAAAAGACTCTAAAATGTGCATGAAAGAAATGCCAGAATACTTTCAGAGTATCTCCATTTAGACTTCCAGAGGATCTCCACTTGGACTTTTAGAGGATTTCCATTTAGATGGATGGCCAATTTCTCATCAGAAACATTGCAGCCTAGGAGAGAATGGAGAGACATAGTCCAAGTCTGAAGAGAAAAAACTGTCAACCCAGAAGTGTACCCTGAAAAGCTCTCATTTATGAATGAATGTGAAATAAAGACCTTCCATAACAGAAATTGGAAGAATTCATTACTACTCATCAAGTCAAACAAATGATGCTTAAAGATGTACTACACAAAGAAACAAAGAAAAATAGTCATCACAATGACAGAATGTGAGGCCCTTTTTGGCTTTTTGGCCTTTGCCTCTTTCGACATTGTGGGCTCTTGCTGTCCCTGCGCCTCCAGGTAGCTTTCATGGGATGGCTTTCAGGCCACCCACCCCATGCTTCCTGGCCTGCATGCTCCTCCACATGGCTGGCTCCTGGTACTCAGTATGAATCCAGATTTCCCTCTCTCTCTAGATAAGGTGCTCACTCTCCTATGCATTTCTCTCACTGAATAAAATGCTTAAATCTTTGAAAAAAGAAAGAACGTGAAGGCATAAAATCTCCCAGTAAAAGTACAAAGGCAGTCCAAGGCAAAAAATAGAAATATTTATGGGAAAATGGAAGAGCCAAGTTGTTATTTATCAATAGTAACCTTGAATGTAAGTGGCCTAAATTCTCTAATTAAAAGATACAGACCAGATGAATGGATTAAAAAGCAAGACCCATCTATTTGCTGCCTAAAAAAACACATTTCACCAATAAAGATGCACACAGACTGAAACTGAAAGAATGGAAAAAGATATTCTATGCTAACAGGAATCAAAAATGAGCAGGTATAGCCATCCTGTTTTAAGACAAAACAGACTTAAACACAAAAACTGTTTAAAGAGACTAAGAAGATCACTATATACTGATTAAGGGATAAATCCAAAAGGAAGACATGACAACAGTAAATGTATATATATTCAATGCCAGAATGCCTGGCTATTTAAAAGAAATGTTAATGAATCTAAAGGGAGACATAGACTTCACTACAATAATAATGGGAGACATCAATACCCCCACTTTAATTTTGAACAGATTAACTAGACAAAAAATCAACAAAGAAACAACAGAGCTAATTTACACTATAGAATAAACATACCTAATTTATATCTAGGAAACATTTCATCCCACAGTTGCATAATATGCATTCTTTTCACCAGTGCATAGAACTTTCCCTAGGACAGATCATATGCTAAGCCATAAAGCAAGTCTCAGCAAACTCAAAAAAATTAAAATCATACCATGTATCCCTTCTTTTACTAATTTTATTTAAGTTATACAAGTTTTACATATTTCATATATACATATTTTAGGAACATAGTGGGACTTCTCCCCCACCCTCCCTCCCACCCACATTCCAACTCTTCCTCCCCTCCCTCTCAAATTCCTGTTCTTAATTTTTACAATGATCTGTTTTCAATATACTTAGTAATCATGCATTTAACCCTACTCTAAGTAAAGGAATTCAGCAAATAGTATGAAAAGAAATAAAAATGAAACAAAATAAATGGGAATCTAGCTGGAAATAACAACTTAAGAACCTCTAGAAAATATGCAAACACATGAAGGGTAAGCAACATGCTCCTGAATGAACTGTAGGTCATAAAAGAAATCAAAACTGACATCTAAAAACTTCTCAGAATGAAAGAAGATGACAATACAACATATCAAAACTTATGGGATACAACAAAAGCAATGTTAAAAGTGCAGTTCATAGCAGTTAGTGCCTACATCAAGCAATCAGAAAGGCACAATTAAATGAGCTATCAATGTATCTCAAAGACCTAGAAAAAATACAACAAAAATTATTAGGAGGAAACAAATAATTAAAATTAGTGAAGAAATAAACCAAATTATAACAAAAAATACAAAAAAATCATTGATATAAAGATCTGGCTTTTGTCATTTGCAATAAAATGGAGGAATCTGGAAAACATTATGCTGAGTGAATTAACCCAGTCCCAAAGGGACAAATATCATATTTCTCCCTGATCGGTGACAACTAACTGAGCACCAAAGGGGAAACCTGTTGAAGTGAAATGGACACTATGAGAAACAGTGACTTGATCAGCCCTTGCCCTGACTGTTACTGTTGATGTACAATTTAATACTTTATCCCTTTTAGTATTTATTTTTATTCTAGTACTATTGGTTGAACTCTGTAATTAACACACAATTATTCTTAGGTGTTCAAATTTAACTGAAAAGTGATCCCTGTTAAATATAAGAGTGGGAATAAGAGAGGGAGGAGATGTACAATTTGGGACATGCTCAAGCTGACTTGCCCCAACAGATGGAGTTAGAAATGTGCCAGGGGATTCCAATACTATCCCATCAAGGTTGCATGTACCAATGCCATCTCACTAGTCCAAGTGATCAATTTAAGTTCACAATTGATCACACTGATAGGTCGAAGAGTCAAAGGGATCACATAAACAAGACTAGTGTCTGCTAACACTAACTGATAGAATCAAAAAGGGAGAGAATGATCCAACATGGGAAGAAGGATACAGCAGACTCATAGAATGACAGATGTCCTAAACAGCACTCTGGCCTCAGAATCACCCCTTAAGGCATTCGGATCTGGCTGAAGAGCCCATGAGAGTATTTTAGGCATGGAAAGCCAAAACACTCTGGCAAAAAAAAAAAAAAAGGACCTAAATGAAAGATCTCTGCAAGTGAGATCCCAGTGGAAAGAATGGGAGAATGGGGCCATCAAAGAAGGAGGTACCTTTCTCTGAAGGGAGGAGAGAACTTCCACTTTGACTATGACCCTGTCTGAATAAGATCGAAGTCGGCAAACTCAAAAGGCTTCCATAGCCTTGGCAATTCATGACTAGAGCCTAGGGAGATTACTGATGCCATAAACAAGAGTGTCGAATTGTTAAGTCAACAACAGGAGTCACTGTGTACTTACTTCTCATGTGGGATCTCTGTCCTTAATGTATTGTCCAATGTGAAGTAATGCTATAACTAGTACTCAAACAGTATTTTACACTTTGTGCTTCTGTGTGGGTGCAAACTGATGAAATCTTTACTTAATATATACTAAATCGATCTTCTGTATATAAAGATAATTGAAAATGAATCTTGATATGAATGTAATGGGAGAGGGAGCGGGAGATGGGAGGGGTGCGAGTGGGAGGGAAATTATGGGGGGAGGGAAGCCATTGTAATCCATAAACTGTACTTTGGAAATTTATATTTACTAAATAAAAGTTAAAAAAAGAAAAAATAAACAAAATAGACACAGCATTGGCCTTCTAACAGAAAAAAGGGAGAAGACACAAATCAATAAGATCAGAGATGAAGAGGAGATGTAACAATGGATACCATAGAAATAAAATCTGGAACCACTGCAAAGAGCTGTATGCTAACAAATTGAAAATCTAGAAGAAATGGATAGATTCCTGGACATATACAAGCTACAAAACTTGAGTAATGAAAACATAAAAAACCTTAACAGACCTATAACCAAGACAAATATTGATTCAGTTGTAAAGACTCTTCCAACAAAGAAAAGCCCAGGACCGTTCAGCTTCACTGTTGAATTCTACCAGTCCTTTAAAGAATGAATTCTAATTTTTTCAAACTATTCAAACAATTGAAATGGAGGTAATCCTGCCAAACTTCTTCTATGAGATCAGTATCACTTTCATTCTATATCCAGGAAAAGATGCTACTCCACATCACCAGCCCCTGTCTCTCTCATCTTAAATGAGAAAAATGCATCTCTCCAGTTGCTTTTAAAAATCATAAAGTAATAAAGTAATCTTTTACTCTTCTATTTCTCTCACATCCAAGATCCCATCATTTGATGAGACCTGTTAGTGAACCATTAAAAGTATATCTAGAATTTTATCAGACCATACATCTGAATTGCTACCCAAGCCACAATATCCTTCTTCCCTTCATTACTACATTAGACTGCTAAGCTGTCACTACTTAGACCATTGTACCATCCTCTCAAGACTATTCTCAGCAAGACCACCAGAGATAAAAACAAACGTAAATGTAAAAAGTATTACGTCCTTCTCTGTTTAGAACCCCTGATGGTTCCCTTCTCTCTTGGTAGAAACCAACTTCTCTGCAATGATCCAAAGAGTCCAACCTGATTCGGCCGCTCTTTACCTCCTTGGAATATTTTCTAACTATTCTCCTATTCGTTTGCATACAAAATCACTCTGGCTCTCTTGCTCTCTAGTGAACATATCATGCACTTTAGAACTTCCCATGGCCTGCAAACTCTCTGGGATGCCCATCTCCCCTCTCTCTGCCCACCAATATCTGCATTGGTATAAGCTCCACAATGGTAGGAATATTTTTGTATTTTATTTACTAATGTGTTCCAAGTATCCAGGATACTACCACACACTTATGAGATACTTGGTAATTGTTGCATGAATGGAAAGACAAAAGAGGCACAGAGAGATGGAGAGTTGCTCTTTGGTTTCTTGTTTCATGGCTGGATAGATGATGACAAAGGAGGAAGGAGTTTTCAGTGATAATCACAGGCACTGTTTCAGATCTGTTTAGTCAAAGAACATATGAAACACCCAAGAGGAAATGTCAAAATATATGTTCCCTGGATGAGGAAATTAAGGGCCAGCATGGCAGCACAGTGGGTTGTCACCACTTGCAAAGCTGGCATCCGTATCAGAGCGCCAGTTTCTGTCCCAGTTGCTTTGCTTCCAATCCAGCTTCCTGATGTGCTCAGGAAAGCAGCAAACATTTTCACAAGTGCATGAGTCCTTGTCACCCAACTGGGAGGCCCAGATGGAGCTCCTGGCTTCTGGTTTCAGCCTGGCCCTAACCTGCATGTTGCAGGCACTTGGGGAGTGAACCAACAGGTGAATGATCTTGCTGTCTCTTTATCTCTCTCTCTCTCTCCCTCTCTCATTCTGCTTTTTAAATAAATCAATAATTTTTAATTGATCAAGAATACTTTATATAAATACATAGTGTAAAATGAGGATATCTTTACAAATCAGATGGGAAATGAAATATTATTCACTAAATGGGGCTGGGAAAATTAATAAAGCAAATATGAACACTTTAGCTTCTTATTGTACTCATCAAAAAATAATTGCGACATGCAATATGCATTTTAAATAACATTTATGGATACAGAGCCAAAATGGCAGCACAGCAACAGGGTGTTCTGAGTCTCGGGGGGTGGAAATAGATAGGAAGGAAAGGGGATGTGGGCTGGAGACAGAGCCGCAAGACTTTCAAGCAGAGAAACCCGGGAGTCCAGCAGAGACTGAGCAGGACCACATGGAGGGAGCAAAGGGTCACTGAGACACAGCAGAGGTGCCACAGAGAAGCCGAACTGGGCGGCTGACACCACACCCCTCCAGGAGGACCAGGTGAGATGCGAGGTTGTGAGTTCAGGGAGCTGCAGTCAGCAGCAGGCAGGAGAACCGGGGGAACCATTTGAAATTCCAAGAGGGAAGAATAGGGGGAAAGATGAACTAGGGCAGACCCCCGCCCATCCACGTCTCCCCACCCCCCAAATCGGACCTGCAGCCAGAAGCCATATTGTCTGTTTACATTTCCGAATGTAACGGGGTGCCACTGTGTTTGCCTTCAGTGCTCACGCCTATCGATTGTGGGGCCACTTCACCACACACACCCCCTGTGGGGAGCAACTCGGACTAGACTAAGTTACTGGAATTAAGACTTATTCTATGCATCTGCTCTCCCACAATATGGCGCTGGGAGAGGAGCAAACAACTTCTACGCAGCTGCCTCTCTTTGGAGGAGAGCAGCGTGCTCGGCGTGTGGGTAGCAGAGTTGGGATTGGTGGAAGAGGACTATAAAGGAGGAGAGAGACAACACGCACCAGGGAACATCCGGATAACATCTGAGCAGCCCCCAAGAGAGCCGGCCGGCGGTGTGCCACTCCCCCGCGGAAGTGGGGAAAGTGGCAGGGGGAACCGCCCCTCCACGGAGGTGGAGGGGTTGGCAGCCAACCCGGGAAGGACCAGCAGCAAACCCAGGAAGGGCCGAGCAGACAAAAGAACAGTGCAGGGTCCTGTGTCGTTCCTCCACGAAGAGGGGGAGCGACAACCTCCCACCCAGAAGCAAGGATCACAAGAATCTCAGAGTGGTTTCCCCACCACCACCACAGAAACTGTATGGTGAACTCAAGAGGGTTCCATAGCCTTGGCAGCTCATGACAAGATATACAGTAAAAGAGGTTGTTTTCATAGTTAGTATAGTTATATATGAAAGACCCCCTGTCCATTGACATCTGGCATAACAGTTAAGCTGCTATGAGGTGCCTGGATTCAAAGCCCAGCTCCACTTGGGGGTTCAGCTTCCTACCAATGCCTGTTAGAGGCAGCAGGGTGGCGATGAAGCAGCTGCATTCTGACCCCCTATAGGGGAGACGTTGACAGAGTTCCCAGCTCCTGAATTTCCCTCGCCAGCCCTGGTGGTTGCAGGCATGTGAGGGATGAGTGAAGAGATGGATCTCTCTCTCCCTCTCTCTCTCAACACATACATACACACACATATATACATTATATATATTACATATATATACACACACATGTATATATACATTGTGTGTGTGTGTGTGTGTGTGTGAAAATACTATGCCTTTAAGAACACAGAAGTCAGACAGCCTAGAGTATGGTACAAACAAGAGTCAAAAGTTAAACCTAGGGCTGCTAGGTTATCACTGTCCAGATAAGAGTAACCTGACCTAAGGACCCTATTTTCCCTGTAGTAATCCCAGGCATATCCTAGCACAGAAATACATTCATAAAGTATAATATTTGATATCATTCCATAGTTGAATAATCCAGTTAAACTCTTCTTGTTTAGAAGGATCCTCATCATCCTTTGGCTTTGCAAAAACTTCCCTGTAAAGAATGAGTTGGGCTTATAAATAGTCCAGGACACTTACAGATATTTTGTGACCAATTAATGAATTGACAACTTGATATATGTATTTCCATCTACTCTCAATTTACCTTGTGTCCATCTGCATCCCCTTATATAACTCACTCTGTGATGCAGAAGATAGACCATTTAGAAGCCTTCGCCATGGACAATCCAGCAAGGGAATGTCTTCTAAAAGAACTGACCTCTTCCTGGTGGAGAAGCATTTTACCACACTACCTGCTTCTTCCAACCAGATGCAGCAACCAAACTTCTCAATTTAAATTGTAAAAGAATCATGTAATTTAATCTGGGACACATAAATATCAGTGATAAAGAATCACAGAAATTTAATATCACTCTGTGTCAGTAATCTCACAACTCCTTTGTCAGTTAGGAAATCTTTCTATAATGATAAGTTGGCTGCATACTCTCCTCACTGCCATGTTCATTTCTTTGTTCCTGAATGTATAAATAACTGGATTCAGAAACAGAGTGAAAACTGCATCAGAAAAGCAAGGAATGTGTCTATATATGATATGGAATAGGGCCAAGTATAAATAAATATACAAGGACCAAAGAACAAAGGTACCACCATGATATGTGTTGACAAAGTAGAGAGGGCCTTGGATGAACCTCGTAAAGAGTGTTTACAAACCATGATCACAATAAAAATGTAGGAAACCACCAATATGAAGAATGATCCAAGAGATATAAACCCACTGTTGACTGTCACCATGAACTCTAGCCTGTAGTTATCTATGCAGGCAAGTTTGATGAACTGAGGAAGGTCATAGTAAAAGCTGTCCAGCACATTAGGGCCACAGAATGGCACTTTTACAATGAAAACAAGCCGAATTGAAGAGTGGATCAAGCCAATTATCCATGCAGCAGCCAGAATCAGAATACACCTTTGTGGCTTCGTAATAGTCAAGTAGTGGAGAGGCTTATCTGTCAAAGGTCATGGCTACAAGTAACACTATCTCCACAGCTCCAGTGAACCAGCAGATGGAACATCTCTCTCTCCCTCTCTCTCTCCCCCCGCCTTCCAAATAAATAAATAAATCCTTTTTAAAAGTCAATCTCATTCACATTAGAATAAAAAAAGAATTTACTAGGAGTAAATATGTAACATAACCTGTAAACCATAAAACACTGATGAAAGAAATTGAAGATACAAATGGAAATAAATCAAATAAAAAGTTTCTAAACCAGAAGAAAACAGTCAACAAAGTAAAGAGAAATCGACAAAACAGAAAATTTGTAGGCCGCTCATCTAACAAGAACATAATACCCAGACTATATACAGAATTCAAACAACTCAAAACAAAAACAGCAAATGGATTGACGTAGAACTGTGTGAAGGATTCCAGGATGGCTGAATAGGGAAGGGATGACTAGCTGTAGGTGAGGGGGGAAACAGCAGAAAAATAGTGGAGGAAGCGCATTCCCAGGGGAGAGTTGGAGCAAAACTACAGTGGAAACTCCACAGCAGGAGGAGGAACTCTGGACCAGAGTGAAAGGTGCAGGCTCGTAGCAACAAGCACAGACACACGCGATCCCTGCAGCTGAGAGCCATAGGATGCACCTGCCTCAGAGAGCAAGGAGAGAGACTGGGGCAGTCCTGTGATGCAACACTGTCGGGGGAGAGGCTTGTGAACCACATGGCATTTGAGTCCAGCGTGGAGCCCCAATGGGGGTCAGGGTACCCACCTAATCCAGTGGGAAAAAAAGCACATTTCTATTTCCCCATCCCCCTACAAGGGAGCCTGGCAGCCAGTGAGGAGAACATGCCGTCTTGACACCAGCAGTGACTGCAGAGGCTCTTGTGCGCCCGTGTGATCAGGGGATTTCACCAAAGGGGAAAATCCACCTTCCCCATGGACTTTGAGTCTGGCGAGGAGGGCTGACAGAGGGACCATGAGGTGCCCCCAGCCTCTCAACATATCACAGGCTCTGGGGCTCAAACGGCCAAGGTGGAGCACCCACAGGCAGCTGGCGGTGGCAATGTCTCTGCTCTCTCCATGGATGGGACAGGCTAGCAGGGCAGAGCAGAACCTCTGCACCCCAAGACTGGGGAGACTCGTGTGCTGAGACTCCGGGAAGCATGTGACTTCACAATAGGGTGCAGGGTGCTGGGTCTCCAGGAAAACATGGAGACTGCCCAGGGTGGGTGGGTCATTGCAGCAGGACCAGTGCTCACACAGGACTGCACAGAATCACTGCGCAGTTCATTCAGCACCATTGGTGAGAGCTGCATCCATTGTGGGCTAACACTAGGCATTTATCACCTTGGAGAGAGGAGGGGAGGGTGTGGTTATGCCAACAGAGGGGATCTTACGCTCCCCCTGCTGACAATAGAGGTCCAGCAACCCCAAGTGAATGTCATCCTGGAGCACTGACCAGACTCCCCAGCCATATCCAGCATGGACCTCTAGATATTCACTGAAAAAGCAGACACCCAACTAAGCCATAGCAGAAAACCAACAAGTATTTCCACAAATGCCTAAAAATAAATGCAGAAATTCAAGAAACAAGAATAAAGAAGGCAACATGACTCCCTCAAAAGAACACAACAATACTTCAGTATTAGAATGTAAAGACCAGAATTATTCTTAGGTGTTTAAATCCAATTGAAAGTCGATCCCTGTTAAACATAAAAATGGGAAAAAGAGAGGGAGGAGATGTATAGTTTGACACATGTTCCCTTGGACTTACCAAGAACAGGAGCCACTGTGCACTTGCGCCCCATGTATGACCTCTGTCCATAATGAGTTGTGCTATGAGAATTAACAGTCAAACTTGTCTTCAAACAGTATTTTATACTTTGTGTGTCTGTGTGGGTGCAAAATGTTGAAATCTTTACTCAGTAAAGAGTTGATCTTCTGTATATAAAGATAATTAAAAATTAATCTTAATTAAGAATGGGATGGGAGAGGGTGTAGGAGGTGGGACAGGATTAGGGTGGGAGGGTGGATATGGGGGAAGAACAGCTATATTCCAAAAGCTGTACCTATGAAATTTATATTTAATAACTAAAAGCTTTCTGAAAAAAATAGAATGTGAAGAAGACCTTAGGGATTGATGGAATGCTTGAAAAGGAATACAAAAGATTGATCATAGGATAACTCAGAAGCAATGAGAAGTAAATTCGTAAGTTAAAGAAATCCATACATGGCTAGAGGAAAAAGCATTCACAGCAGATTGAGGTATTGAAGAGAAATCAAACAGAAATATCAGAAATGAAGAATTCAATATGTCAAATAAAAGTACAGTATAAAACCTCAACAAATTTGGTGAGGCAAAAAATAGAACATATCCAAGTTAGAAGACAAATCTTTGGAAATATATCAGTCAGAACAAAAAGAAAAAGAAATCAGAAAAAATGGAGGGCCTGGTGCTGTGACCTACCAGGCAGAAACAGTGCTGTAGTACGGGCCTCCCATGTGGGTGCCGGAGTCCCATCTGCTCCACAATTACAAACTATGCAACAGATAAAGGGTTAATAACCAGAATACATAGAGAGATCAAGAAACTCCACAACAACAAAACAAACAACCCACTTAAGAGATCAGCCAAGGACCTAAACAGACATTTTTCAAAAGAGGAAACCCAACGGCCAACAGACACATGAAAAAATGTTCAGGATCACTAGCAATCAGGGAAATGCAAATCAAAACCACAATGAGGTTTCACCTCACCCCAGTTAGAATGGCTCTCATACAGAAATCTACCAACAACAAATGCTGGCAAGGATGTGGGGTAAAAGGGACACTAACCCACTGTTGGTGGGAATGTAAACTGGTAAAGCCACTATGGAAATCAGTTTGGAGATACCTCAGAAACCTGAATACAGACCTTCCATAAGACCCAGCCATCCCACTCCTGAGAATTTACCCAAGAGGAATGAAATCAGCATATGAAACTTTTATCTGTACCCCCATGTATATTGCAGCTCAATTCACAATAGCTTAGACATGGAATCAACCTAAATGCCCATCAACAGTAGACTGGATTAAGAATTATGGGATATGTACTCTATGGAATACTACATAGCAGTAAAAAAATTGAAATCTGGTTATCTGCAACATAGTGGGTGAATCTGGAAAACATCATAGTTAGTGAAATAAGCCAGTCCCAAAGAGACAAATATCATATATTCTCCCTGATCTGTGGGAACTAACAGAGCACCTAAAATGAAACCTGTAGAAGTGAAATTGACACTTTGAGAAGCAATGGTTTGAACACGTCTTATCCTGAGTGTCAAGGAACAGTTTTTTATTCTTGTTGTCTTTTTTTAATGGAGAATGGCACTGGGAATAGGAGAGGCAGGAGGAGGTAGAGTGAGAGTGGTGGTGGGAGGGTGGGTATGATGGGAAGAATCACTTATGAAATTTGTACTCATTAAATAAATGGTTTCTTTGTAGAAAAATAAATAAATACTATTGATCAGAACTTCAAAAAAAAAGAATCACAAGGGAATTTCTACAAACAGCTATATGCCAACAAATTGGAAAATCCTGAAGAACTAAATAGATTGCTGGACACATACAATCTAGAAAAACTGAGTCATGAAGACACAGAAAATGTAAATAAACCAATAACCAACTTGATGATTGGGAGATTGAATCAGTAATAAAGACCGTCCAAACAAAGAAAAGCCCAGGACCACACGACTTCACTGCTGAATTATACCAGACTTCTAATGAAGAATTAATTTTAATTATTTTCAAAATAGCTGAAATGGAAGGAATCCTCCCAAAATCCTTCTGTGAGGACAGCATCACCTTAATTTCTAAACTAGAAAAGATACAGCAGAGAAAGAGAACTATAGACCTATATCCTGATGAACATAGATGCAAAAATCCTCAACAACATATTAGCTAATCAAATCCAAAAACACATCAAAAAGATCATTCACTCTGACCAAGTGGGATTTATCCATGGTACGCAGGGACGGTTCAATAATCACAAATAAATTAATGTGATCCATCACATTAAAAAACTGGGTAATAAAGCTATATGATTATTTCAATAGATGCAGAGAAAGCATTTGATAAAATTCAGCATCTTTCAAGATAAAAACCTTAAGCAGTTGGGTATAGAAGGAGCATTCTTTAATACAATCAAAGCAATGTACAACACACCCACAGCTAGCATCATTCTGAATAGTGAAAATTTGGGAGCATTTCCACAAAATGCAGAACCAGACACAGATGCCCACTTTCAATACAATCCTGGACATTTTAGAAAGAACCATTAGATAAGAAAAAGAAAAGGATACAAATAGGAAAGCAGGAAGTCAAATTATCCCTGTTTGCAGATGACATGATTTTATACCTATAGGGGATCCTAAAGACTCCACTGAAAGATGGCTGGAACTCATAAGGGAGTTTGATAAAATTGTAGGATATAAAATCAACACACAAAAATCAATGGCCTTTGTGTATAAATAATGCCATGGCTGAAAAACAATATGTAAGTTCAGTTCCATTCATAATAGCTACAAAAAATTTCAATATCTTGGAATAAATTTAACCAAGGATGTGAAAGATCTCTACAATGAAAATTATAAAACATTAAAGAAATAAATAGAAGAAGACACACAAAAATACAAAATCTTCCATGTTCATGGATTGGAAGACTTAACATCATCAAAATGACCATACTACCCAAAGCAATTTGCAGATTCAATGTGATTCCAATCAAAATACCAATGACATTCTTCTCAGATCTAGAAAAAAATGATGCTGTAATTCCTATGGAAACACAAGAGATCCTGAATAGTAAAATAAAAGAAAAGAAAAGAAAAGAAAGAAAGTCTTGAACAACAAAAGCAAAACCAGAGGCATCACAATACCAGACTTCAATATCAACATACAGAGCAGTTATAATCAAGATGCCTGATATTAGCACAAAAATAGACATGCAGACCAATGGAACAGACTAGAAAGCCCAGAAAATGACCCATGCAGCTACAACCAACTAACCTCTGACAAACATACAAACATGCTAAAATAGATCTCTGGAGAAAGGACAGCTCCTTCAACAAATGGTGCTGATAAAATTGCATCTTCACATGCAGAAGTAGGAAGCATGACCCCTACCCTGCACCTTATACAAAACCAACACTAAGTGGATCAAGGATCTCGCTCTATGACCTGATATCATCAAATTACTAGAAGAGAACATTGGGAAAGTCTGGTTCACTCCCCACATGCTCACAATGCCCAGGGTTGGGCCAGGCCAAAACCAGAGTCAGGAGCTTCTTCAAAGTTTTCACGAGGGTGCAGGGGCTCAAGCACTTGGGCCATCTTCTGCTGCTTTCCCAGGTGCGTAAGCAGTGAGCTGGATCAGAAATGGAGCAGCCTGGTCCCATGTGAGATGCTGGCACTGTAGGCAGGAAACCTGCTGGGGCCATAGTGTCAACCCCACCAAAGTCTTTGCAAACACCATCTGACTTAAGCATCTTAAAGACCCTGTAGGCTGCCACCTTTAAAAAGAGAATTGAATCATAGACAGATCAAGTGAGTTAGATACCATAGAGGCTGCCACCTTTAAAAAGAGAATTGAATTATAGACAGATCAAGTGAGTTAGATAGCATAGCAAGTTAGTTGATATTATTGGGACCAGAATGTCTATGTTTTAATCATAAATTGTGTGTTATGCTATAATGCCTTTCATTTTAGACTCCTGTTATAAAATAAGGACTATGATACCTAGAATAATAGTCAAATTTGTATGTTGAACAAAATCTACTTTAGAAGTTGACAAACATACCGTTGAGTCAGATTCAACCTATCTTCTGTTTTTGTAAATAAAGTTTTATTGGAATTCAGCCATGCCTATTCAGGTTTGCATTGTCCACATTACAACAGCAGAATTGAATGGTTGCAAAGGAGACCACATAGCCCCCAAAGATGAAACTATGTGTAACTCCTCACAGAGAAAAAAAAAATGTGCCAACACCAGATCTACTTGACTGAAAATAAGGTAGAAAAAATATCCAACAAAACATGAAAGCAAGATCTTTGGATCAGAATATGTAAAAGGTCACAAATCCTAAACATTTATCCTTTTCACCCATAATTGAAAGGCTGACATAGCAAAGCCAAACAAATGAAAAAGATCTATGGGATGCAAGCAGATAGGAAAGCATGCTGCTAACAAGTACACCAATTATGGGGCAGGAAGGCTTGAAAGCAGTGTACAGTTTTCCTGAGAAATAAGTTATTTACACAATTATCTAATATCTGTGAAAGCTATTATTTTTTAATTGACACAGTTCTTTCAGAAAATAAAAAACAAGAGTCGATATAATTTTATCTCTATATATTTTAGGTAAAAATCCTTCTTTCTCTTCAAGGAGGAATGTCACCCATTCTCCAGTTGTAACAAGACAGACCCTATAAGCGATGAAGTTCCATGAGCACTCACAATGTTGGCAAGTAGAAAGTCCTTTCCCCATAAGCACTGGCTCTGATAGACTTGCAACAGTCACTTGGAATCTTCATATTTCAACCAAGCCATTTCAGCGATTCTTCTAAGAAGCCATGACCCTCCTGAATACTCTCTTCATTGCATTCTTCATCTCTCTGTTCCTGAATGTGTAGATGACCGGATTTAGTAAAGGGGTCACAAGTGCATCAAATATGGCTAGAAATTTGTCCAGATGTGTTGAGGGAGATGGCGACGTGTAGAAAAATATAAGTGGACCAAAGAATAAAATCACCACAGTAATATGAGCTGACAGAGTAGAAAGTGCCTTGGATGAACCTCCTGAGGAGTGTTTCTGAAGAGAGGACAGGAGGAAGATGTATGAGAGGATGAGCAAGAAGAAAGCACCTAAGGAAATGAAGCCACTGTTAGCAGAGACCATAAACTCAAGTTTATAGGTATCTGTGCAAGCGAGTTTGATGATTCGAGGGAGGTCACAGTAAAAGCTGTCTAACACATTAGGGCCACAGAAGGGCAAGTTTACAACAAACACCAGCTGGCTCAGTGAGTGGATGAAACCGATGACCCAGGCAACGACTAGTATCAAAGTGCACATTCGTGAGCTCATGATGGTCAAGTAGTGGAGAGGCTTGCATATGGCCACGTATCTGTCAAAGGCCATGGCTATGAGCAGCACCATCTCAGTACCCCCAACAGCATGGTTGAGAAAGATCTGAGCCATACAGCCCCCGAAAGAGATGACTTTCTTCTCCTTGAAAAGATCACAAATCATCTTGGGTGCTGCAACGGAGCAAAATATCAAATCAATAACAGAAAGGTTGGCCAGCAGAAAGTACATGGGGGAGTACAAGTAACGGTCAAAGGATACAGTGATGACTATGAGGAAGTTTCCTGTCAAACTAGAAACATAGAAGAGACAAGAAAAACAAAAAAGAAAAATCTGAATCTCCCAGGAATTGGAGAGTCCCAGGAACACAAATTCAGACACTACTGAGTGATTTCCTCCATTCATTAGCTCATTTGGTAGATTCACTCTCAGGTTCCCTAAGGTGAAAAAAGAAAAAATTGAAATAAACACCATTATATGAATGTCCTCTTTGGAGAAGTATATAAATTATGGAATTCAAATATTACCTGAACATTTCACAACAACTGAGTAGCATTCTTGTGGCCACTAATGCTGCTGTTACACATAGCAGTTAATGAATCGTTACATGGGCTTACTACCAAGAGGAATGGTGAAGGATCTAGAGGCCCAGTGCCCATACCACACCTGTCAAAAACACAAACAAGTAGCACTGATGTGAAATTGTTGTATATGTGAAGATTTCTGTGACTCTGGTTTTGTTTCTAAAGTCAGAAATTATCTTTTCCTATTTCATATTTCTCAAGATATTATTCATTGTTTGATATCCAGACTGACCTCATCAGTCACATCTTCCTCATGCCTAAATTTATTTCCTAAACTTATTGCCACATGTTTATTTTCCCCCAGGACTATATGTTAATCAAACCTATCAATAATTATTCCTCTGCATTTCTGTCTCCATAATTTGTTCATACAATGTCTTAAACATAAAAAGTTATCAAAATGGGTTTTTTGTGAATTAATGATTAAAATGAAATAGTTCCTATTAATTCATTCCATTATGTGCCAGGAACTGGTCTAAAGCACCACGATTATTGTCAAAAATAATACTCGTGGGGGCTGGCGCTGTAGCATTCTGGGTAAAGCTGCTGCCTACAGTGCTGGCATCCCAAGCCGGTTCAAGTCGCAGCTGTTCCACTTCCAATCCAGCTGTCTGCTGTAGCCTGGGAAGACAGTAGAAGATGGCCCAAGTCCTTGGGCACCTGCACCTATGTGGGAGACCCAGAAGAAGCTCCTGGCTCCTGGATTTGGATCGGCACAGCTCCAACTGGGGAGTAAAACCAGCCGATGGAAGACCTCTCTTTCTCTCTGCTTCTGCCTCTTTGTACTCTGCCTTTCAAATAAATAAATAAATCTTTTTAAAAAATAAAAAGAAGAATACTCGGACTGGCATTGTGTAGAGGGTTAAGCCACTGCCTACAATTCCAGCATCCCATATGGGTGCTGGTTCAATACCCAGCCGGTCCACTTCTGGTCCATCTCCCTGTTAATGGCCTGGGAAAAACAGCATCCTAACAAGTACTATGGACCTCTGTTACCCACATAGGAGATCCACTCAGCCCTGGGCATTGCAGTCATCTGGAGAGTGAACCAGCAGATGAAAGTTTCTGTCTCTCCCTCTCTCTGTGTAAGTCTGACTTTCAAATAAATAAATAAAGACAAATTTAATTAAAATAGGAAAGTACTCATATAGGTGAATCCATCCACATACATGTGTTTTGATCAAAAAAGACAATTAAATAATCAATAAATAAAGATATATGTGCTGTTAGATGGTAATTTTGCTATGGAGAAAATTAAGCAAGGAAAAATAGGGTAGTATTGGGAGTGGTTTTTTTTTGGGGGGGGTGGGTGTTATTAAAAAATGGGACTGACAGGACAATTCTATAAAATGATAGAGAAATTTTCAGGTCTACAGATACTCATAACTATTTGGGGCTTGTAAAACACTGCATCTCACTGGTGAATTTTTATTTGAAAATAAATAGAAAAGACTTCAAATGTACAAAATTATGAACAATGTTGATAGAGTAAATATACATTTAGGCACAAAGTTCAGTAAGAACCCCAAAATATGGAGATATTTGAGGCTTTCAGAAGGGAATCTGGGACAAATAAAGTGAAATAATCTCTTGCACAAAAAGTCCAATGCTACAAAAATACCATAAGTAATGGTAAGGACAGAAAATATTATGACAACATTTTCAAGAATTTTGAAGTGAAAAAAGAAAAATATTCTTTACTTACTATACCATATCCTGGGTCATTTTAAATAATTTGTCATTTATTTAACATTTTTTTAAAATTTCTATTAAACTTTATTTCATGTAAGGAAAAGCAACAATGAATTCTGCTTGTTTATTCAGCTGAATTAGGATCTCTCACATGGAGTTACTAAAGTTACTGCATAACAAAGTAAATTCAGCAGTAATGAATTACTTCCTCAAATATGAGATCTCTTCTTTTGTGACTGAACTAAGAACTATTTTGTAGAAGTATGTTAGCATTGATCAGAGATCATTATATGCAGATAGACTACACTTCCTTTGTGCACTTTATTGTAATGCATCAAAATATAAGAAAATTATGACCTCTTAAGTCTCTCTCATCAATCCAATGGTTCTGAACCTAGGATGCTATAACCCTCCAGGGTAATTCAGCAATGACTGGAAACATTTATGGTTGCCACAACTGCAAGTGATAGGATACAGTACATGACACTAACATCTAGTTAGCATAGCCTGGGGACACTACTATGCAACCTTCAGTCATAGGGTAGCCCCCCATACACACACACACAAAACAAAGAATGACCCAGTCCCAAATGTCGATGGTGCCAAGGCAAACTGTTGAAATCTTTACTTAATGTATGCTAAACTGATCTTCTGTATATAAAGAGAAACGAAAATGAATCTTGATGTGAATGGAAGGGGAGAGGGAGTGGGAAAGGGGAGGGTTGCGGGTGGGAGGGACG
Organism: Oryctolagus cuniculus; assembly: GCF_964237555.1. Lineage (NCBI taxonomy): Eukaryota > Metazoa > Chordata > Mammalia > Lagomorpha > Leporidae > Oryctolagus > Oryctolagus cuniculus. The sequence goes on from NC_091443.1 coordinate 55,474,146, forward strand.
TTATGGGGGGGAAGCCATTGTAATCCATAAGCTGTACTTTGGAAATTTATATTCATTAAATAAAAGTTTAAAAAAAATCCTGCATTAGACTATTAGTTCCTCTAGACAAACGTCAGTCTTTTGTATTTATTCCTCAGACGTCCCCAGCACCATTCCTGTCACAGGGTGTACCTTTCTCATTAGTGTTTGTTGAATTAGTGAATAACTAATTGGATGAAAGACAGATCTGTGGATGCATGTGTGCAGGATGAATAGAGAAATAGATAGATGGAAGGGGAGAGCAATCCAGCTCAGAGAATAAAAGGTCTCTGAACAATTACTAACTAGTTAATGTTAGGAACACTGGAAGCCTCTAATGGCTGCACCACAAAAATGTAAATTTCATGTAATATATTACCTTTAAACAAAAACAAACTTGGCAGTATACCTGGTGTATTCCCTAAATTGATAGATAAAATCATAATTTTCCTAGAGACCCAAGCAATAAATCTGTGGGATAATATATTCAGCTCCCCAAGGGTTCAGACCATAAGAAATGACAAGTTTTCACAGCCTTGTGTAAATTATTTTTTCTGACCACTTTCTGGAAGCAGTAGCAGGAATTTAAGCAACTTGAGTTTTGAGGGTAGGAAAATTCAGATAGTTTTGGAACATCTGGAATTGCCCAAGTATACAACCAAAGAACGAATTAGATAAGGAAAAAGAGAAAGTCAAGAACTGGGTCAGGTAACTTAAAATGGAAATGGAAACGAAGAACTCAGTAGCAGAGTCATGTGTCTAAAAGGACACTTTCAATATGTTATTCTCCAGAATTTTTATCCACCATACTATTCTTTTCTTAAAGGCCATTAAAGTTAAAAAACACAACCCTTCAAAACTTGCTCTCTGAACATCATCATTTGCATGAATTTGGCCAGTCCTCCAGGAGAAATTTTTAGCCATTTTAACATTTACAATTGAAGAAAATAGAGAAAAACAAGTGCCCTACCAATGAAACAATAGAAAGAATATAAAAAGAGAATTTCTTTTTTTTTATTAAAAATAAATTTCATTTCTCCAAATCAACAATTATCAATTACACATTTTAATAGAAAATATATAATGACATTTAAACACCAACAAAGCCATATAACATCCAGAAATTAAGCCAATAAATAATACAGAAAGTGATTATGGAAAAATGGCATTAAACTACTAAAGGATATTAAAAAATACCAAATACCAAAATAAATGAAGCAAACTACCATGCTATCAGATGGGATGACTTAACATTTTAAAGATTTAATTTCACAAAAATTAATATTTAAATGCAATATAATTTTAAGAAAAATTCCAGGAGGCTTTTTGGAGAGAAATGAATAAAGTGATTCTGAAATATATTTGGTAACTATATAAGAGAAGTTTTGAAAAATAAACCAAAGTACTTGAAACAGTGTGATAATATCAGGTCTTCAAGCCAAGGGAGCAGAGTAGAAAGAACCAGGCCTGAGTATCTTGGGAATTTATTATATGATGGAGAAATGTCACAAACCATTGAATAAATGATGAATTATTTAGTATATGATATGGGAAAATTAGCCTAGTACAATGAGAAAATACAATCAGATCCCTATCTCTTATTATGTAAAAAAATAAACTCCAAATGTAATTAAAAATTCAAATATCAGGGGGCCAGCGCTGTGGCACAGCAGGTTAACACCTTGGCCTGAAGCGCCGGCATCCCATATGGGCGCCGATTCGAGACCTGGCTGCTCCACTTCTGACCCAGCTCTCTGCTATGGCCTGGGAAAGCAGCGGAGGATGGCCCAAGTCCTTAGGCTCCTGCACCCACGTGGGAGACCTGGAAGAAGCTCCTGGCTCCTGGCTTCGGATTGACGTGGCTCCAGCTGTTGCAGCCATCTGGGGAGTGAGCCAGTGGGTGAAAGACCTCTCTCTGTTTCTGCCTCTTTCTGTAACTCTGTCTTTCAAATAAATAAAATAAATCTTTAAAAAAATTCAAATATCAAACATAAAAATGAAGAGGAAAAATACAGGAAAGTATCAGGAAAGGGAGAGGAAAGAATTTCTTTACTAAGTGTTGCAGGTTGGATTTGCTGGGAAAAAACTCTTAAGAGATTTGCATGCAAAAAGTTGATTGGATATCAGGATCACCACCGATGCAAGAATGAAGGGAGCAGGATGAGGCTGAGGAAGAAACTGGACTGTGTACAGGCTAACAAAGGTCTCAGCTGATCCCTTCGGGAACTCTGGAGTTGAGAGGCTCTTCTGAGTTGTACTGAGTGGGCCAAACTTGTGTTCCTTGCAAATACCAGTCACTAAATGCAGGCTGCCCCCAGGAAGGGTATGTGACCTTGGGCAAGGCAGGTGGTCAGATGGCTACAATAATTTTAAAAAACATAAAATAACCAATGTTGACAGGAATGTGGAGAAATTGGAACCCTTGGGAACTGTTGGTGGGAACAGAAAATGGTACAATTGCTATGGAAAACAGCAGTTTCTCAAAAAACTAAAAAATAGTTACCATATGATGCAACAATACTACTTCAGGTGTATGAGGGTACTTCAAAAAGTTCATGGAAAAATGGAATTAAAGGACACATTTGTTTTGATGCCAAAAAATGAAATTCATGCTTAGCTTTTTCATAATATGCATTTTACATGAACTTTTTGAAGACCTTTTGAATATCTAAAAAGATCAAAGGCAGAATCTCAAAGATATTTGCACATTCAGCATTCATAGCAATATTATTCACAATAGCCAAGAGGAGGTGGGAGGGTGGCAATTCCAGTAATTGCCTTTTTTTTTTTTTTTTTTTTTTGACAGGCAGAGTGGACAGTGAGAAAGACAGAGAGAAAGGTCTTCCTTTGCCATTGGTTCACCCTCCAATGGCTGCCGCAGCCTGCGGCGCTGCGGCCGGCACATGGCGCTGATCTGAAGGCAGGAGCCAGGTGCTTCTCCTGGTCTCCCATGGGGTGCAGGGCCCAAGCACTTGGGCCATCCTCCACTGCACTCCCGGGCCACAGCAGAGAGCTGGCCTAAAAAGAGAATTTCTGCCCTCCTTCGTATCGGAGTATATATAAATTATTTAAAATACACCACCCGAAATCTTTACTTAATATATACTGAACTGATCTTCTGTATATAAAGAGAATTTAAAATGAATCTTGATTTGAATGGAAGGGGAGAGGCAGCAGGGGGTGGGTGGGAGGGAAGTCATGGGGGGGAGCCATTGTAATCCATAAACTGTACTTTGGAAATTATATTCATTAAATAAAAGTTTAAAAAAAATACACTACCCGAGACTCTGATATCTGTCTTTGTTAAACATTTTTAAGATTTAACATTCTATCAGTCCAAAACTACTTCCCTATACCCAGCTGAATTTTCTGGCTTTTGGTTTAAGTCTATGTGCATTTGTCTACTTCTCTAGGACAGTTAGCATACACTGTTACAGGATCCCAGTCATGTAATCCTTACTGTCTTGAATGATACAACCAGATTGTTAACCACTTTTTTTCACCTTTCCTCTTAAGAACAATTCTCATGCTCTTTGATTTCTAAATATATGCTTTTCTCTTAACATTATAGATTTCTATTTTAAATTAAGGTGGCCAAAATATGAGAGAAAGGAAAACACAACTAAATGCCCAAGAAATATAAATTATAGCAGAAGGAATAATTCTCCCATTGATACCATTAGCACACCTTTACTATATCACAGTTGAAAACAATGATACATTTATTATTAGATGTGCTGAGGTCATATGGAGTTCTCAGTTCATCTCTCTCTAGGGTCTGTGTCTATTGTTTGGCTTTTGGCCCCCAAAAAATGCCACAGAACTAGTGTCTCATGAATGCATCCTATTTTAATTTTCTGCCAAAACAGAAATAAAATAGAGCATATAGTATTGACTTGCAACTTCTATGAGTTAATAATTTCCCCAAGTGCCTATTGAAGAGATTGATGAGATAAAAAAAAATCCTATTCTAGTTTCAATTATTTTTAAGAGATTTATTTATTTATTTTAAAGTCAGAGTTACAGAGAGAGAGGGTGAGACATACAGAGAGGTCTTCCATCCACTGGTTCACTTCCCACCACTGCCAGGGCTAGGCCAGGCCAAAACCAGAAGCCAGGGACGTTTCCCAGGTTTCACACAAGGGTGGCAGGGGCCCAAAGCATTTGGTCCATCTGCTGCTGCTTTCCCAGGCCGGGACACAAAATATACCTACATGGGATGCCAGAATCAAGGTGCAGCTTTATCCACTGCACCACAATGCCAACCTCAAAAATAAATCCTTTTCTAAGTCATCATTGGAATCCCCAAATCCCTGACTGACGACACTACTTTGGGCTGATCCTGATTCTCTTCCATAACTTTAGTTTCATCCTTAAAACCCAAAACATACTTTTACTACCTGGTGAAAGTTAAAAGTCAGTTATTATTTTCCTTTTACTTTCTCTACAATAGATTGCCTCACATTATAACTGACTGGGCCACAACCAAAAACTTACTTGGTATCTACATAGGTAGATCCTGGTAGTACACTGCGTTTCTTAAACTAAGTATAATAGCTCAACTATGTTTTTTCCATCTTTCCACCTACCCTTTCCAAGACCACAGCATCTTCAGGTAACCAGAGTTCCGTGGTAACTCAGCTTCTGCTTGCACTACTGCTGTTATGTAAAAAGCTGAACGTACGTCAAAGCAGTGGTTAATCAACAGCAATGGAGAACAATGACCAGGTGCTTGTTCAGAGCATGGATTTGTCAGCTTTGCTCATATGGTCAAGGGAATTGTCCTTGGAAACCAGTTGGTTTGGCAAGAACCAAAAAAAAATTGTGTAATGAGTCACTGGAGAGGAAATAAAAAGAAAACTTGATGTTTTAAGAGCTTCACCTTTGGCAATTTTATCTGCCCACTTTGAATTGTTCTTTGATGGCCTAAAATGAGGCAGAATGCCTGGGGAGTGTGAACACATGTAATCAAAATTATGTGAATTTCATTATAAATGTTTATCAGTTTAAGCACATGCACATTCAGGTTAGGAGGAATTTACTTGAATTTTTTCACATTCAACAGTGGTGATGCAAGCATTTGGCACAGCAGATAGATGACATTTGGGACACATGCATCCTATAGCAGAATGCCTGGATTCAAGTCTGGGCCCTGCTTCTAGTCTAGCTGAGGCTAATGTGCACCCTAGGAGGGAGCAGATGGTATGTCAAGTACTTGGGTCGCTGACACATGGGAGATCCACAGTGGGTTCTAGACTCCTGGCTTCAGCCGGACGGAGCCACAGCTGTTGCAGACATTTGGGGAGTCAATCAACAAATGCATTTCTCTCTATCCCTCCTTGCTCTCTCCCTCCCTTTAAACTAAACAAATGGACTTTTTTAAAGGCTTACAATGTACAATCTCTAAAATGACAGCCAAAGACATTTTTTTAAAACCTGTTACATTGTAAGTCCCTTGAAAATTAATGCCTAGGACCTAGAGGTGCCAGTGTTGTGGCATAGCAGATTAAGCCACTGCCTGCAATGCTGAAATCCCATATTTGCACCAGTGCATGTCCTGGCTGCTCCACTTATGATCCATCTCTCTGCTAATGGCCCAGGAGAGCAGCAAAAGATGACCCAAGTGCTGGCCGGCGCCGCGGCTCACTAGGCTAATCCTCCGCCTTGCGGCGCCGGCACACCAGGTTCTAGTCCCGGTCAGGGCACCGGATTCTGTCCCGGTTGCCCCCCTTCCAGGCCAGCTCTCTGCTGTAGCCCAGGAGTGCAGTGGAGGATGGCCCAGGTGCTTGGGCCCTGCACCCCATGGGAGACCAGGATAAGTACCTGGCTCCTGCCATCGGATCAGCGCAGTGAGCCGGCCGTGGTGGCCATTGGAGGGTGAACCAACGGCAAAGGAAGACCTTTCTCTCTGTCTCTGTCTCTCTCACTGTCCACTCTGCCTGTCAAAAAAAAAAAAAAAAAAAAAAAAAAAAAAGATGACCCAAGTGCTTGGGCCCCTACCAAGCACCCAGAAGAACCTCCTGATTCTTGGCGTCAGCCTGGCCCAGCCCTGGCAATTGTGGCCTTTGGATCAGCACAGTGCGCTGGCCACAGCGCGCCAGCCACAGCAGCCGTTGGAGGGTGAACCAACAGCAAAGGAAGACCTTTCTCTCTGTCTCTCTCTCTCTCTCACTGTCCACTCTGCCTGTCAAAAAAAAAAAATTAGAAATATCTTTGGAAAAATGGCAGGGCAAAGTTACTACTTATCAATAGTCACATTGACCATTAATGGCCTCAACTTTCCAGTTAAAAGACACAGACTGGCTGAATGGATTAAAAAATAAAACCCATCTATTTTCTCCTTACAAGAAACACATCTCACTAACAAATGTGCATGCAGACTGAGAGTGAAAAGTTGGAAAAAGATATTCCCTGCCAACAGAAACCAAAAAAGAGCTGGTGTAGCCATCTTACTTTCAGACAAAATAAACTTTAACACAAAACTGTTAAGAGCGACAAAGAGGGGCACTATATAATGATTAAGGGATCAATTCAACAGGAAGATGTAATTATTATAAATGTATATGCACCTAATTATAGGGCACCGGTTTATTTACAAGATATGTTAAGGAACTTAAAGGGAGACTTAGACTCCAATACAATAGTATTGGGGGACTTCAATACTCTACTTTCAGCAACAGACAGATCAACCAGACATAAGATCAACAAGGAAACAGCAGATTTAATCAGCACTGTAAACCAAATGTATCTAACAGGTATCAAAAGAACTTTTATCCTACACTTGTAGAATACACATTCTTCTCAGCAGTGCATGGAACCTACTCTAGGATTGACCACATACTAGGCCATAAAGCAAGTCTCAGCAAATTCAAAAGAATCAAAATCATATCATGCATCTTCTCAGACCACAGTGGAATGAAGCTGGAAATTAGCAACTCAGGAATCCCTGGAGCATGTGCAAACACATGCAGACTGAACTACATGCTCCTGAATGAACAGTGTGTCATAGAAGGAATCAAAAGAGAAATCAAAAACTTTCTGTAAGCATATGAAGATAACAACATAATATATCAAAACATATGGGATACAGCAAAAGCAGTTTTAGTTTCAAGAGTAAAGTTTATAGCAGTAAGTACCTAAATCAAGAAATTAGAAAGGCACCAAATAAATGAGCTATCAATGCACCTCAAGGATATAGACAAACTTCAGCAAACCACACCCAAAACTAGCAAGAGAAAAGAACTAATTAAATTAGAGGGAAAAATCAACAAAATTAAATCCAAAAATAATTACAAAAGATCAACAAAATGAAGAGCTACTTTTTAGAAAAAATAAACAAAATTGACACATCATTGGCCCAAACAACCAAAAAAGGAGAGAGAAAATCCAAATCAATGAAATAAGAGAAGAAAAAGGGAATGTAACAACAGACACCACAAAAATAAAGAGTCATCAGAAAATACTACAAAGAGTTGTATGCCAATAAACTAGAAAATCTAGCAGAAATGGAAAGATTCCTGGACACATAGACCTACCTAAACTGAGCCATGAAGACATAGAAAATCTAAACAGACCCATAACCAAGACAGAAATTGAATCAGTAATAAAGGCCCTCCTAACAAAGAAAAGTCCAGGAATGGATGGATTCACTGCTGAATTCCATTTTTCCAAAGAAATTTCTAATTTATACTTTGAACTTCCTGTGATCTTTTATTGAGACACAGACATCTTAAATAGCTAAAGCAGTCTTGTACAACAAAAACAGAGCTAGAGGCATCACAATACCAGATTTCAAGAAATACTATAGGACAGTTATAATCAAAACAGTATGAAACTGGTACAGAAACAGATGGATAGACCAATGGAACAGAATAGAAACACCAGAAATCAATCCAAACATCTACAACCAACTTACATTTGATCAGGAAGCTAAGGCCAGTTCCTGGAGCAAGGACAGTCTATTCAACAAATAGTGCTGGGAAAACTGGATTTCCACATGCAGAAGCATGAAGCAAGACCCCTACTTCACACCTTACACAAAAATCCACTGTATTAAAGATCTAAATCTACAAACCAACATCATCAAATTATAGAGAACATTGGAGAAATCCTGTAAGATATGGCATAGGCAAAGAATTCTTTGAGGGGACCCCAGAAGCACAGGCAGTCAAAGCCAAAATTAACAATTGGGATTACATCAAACTGAGAAGTTTCTATACTGCAAAAGAAACAGTCAGGAAAGTGAAGAAGCAACCAACAGAATGGGAGAAAATATTTACAAATTATGAACTGATAAAGGAAAAAATAAACAGAATATACAAAGAAATCAAGAAACTCCACAACAACAAAACAAACAACCCACTTAAGAGATGGGACAAGGACCTCAATAGACATTTCTCAAAAGAGGAAATCCAAACGGCCAACAGACACATGAAAAAATGTTCAGGATCACCAGCCATCAGGGAAATGCAAATCAAAACCACAATGAGGTTTCACCTCACCCCAGTTAGAATGGCTCACATACAGAAATCAACAAACAACAGATACTGACAAGGATGTGGGGAAAAGGGACACTAATCCACTGTTGGTGGAATGCAAACTGGTAAATCCACTATAGAAGTCAATTTGGAGATACCTCAGAAACCTGAATATAACCCTACCATACAACCCAGCCATCCCACTCCTTGGTATTTACCCAGAGGAAATTAAATCAGCAAATAAAAGAGCTATCTGCACCTCCATGTTTATTGCAGCTCAATTCACAATAGCTAAGACATGGAATCAACCTAAATGCCCATCAACAGAAGACTGGATAAAGAAGTTATGGGATATGTACTCTATGGAATACAACACAGCATAAAAAATGAAATCTGGTCATTTGCAACAAAATGGAGGAATCTGGAACACATCATGCTGAGTGAAATAAGCCAGTCCCAAAGGAACAAATATCATATGTTCTCCCTGATCGATGACAACTAACTGAGCACCAAAAAGGAAACCTGTAATAGTGAAACTGACACTATGAGAAGCAATGACTTGACCAGCCCTTGTCCTGACTGCTGAGGAACAGCTTACTATTTTATTCTTTCTTATTTTCTTTTTCTACTTAATACCATTGGTTGAACTCTTTAATTCACAGAGAATTATTCTTAGGTGTTTAAATCCAATTGAAAATGGATCCCTGTTAAAACTAAGAGTGGGAATAAAAGAGGGAGGAGATACACAGTTCATCACATATTCCCTTGAACTTACCTCTAAGGGTATAGCTAAAAACTTGCCATGGGGCACAAAATCCCATTAAGCTGGCAGGTGTAAATTCCATCTTACTAGTTAAAGTGATCAGTTTAAGTTCATAATTGATCATAAAGATAGGAATAATTGTCAAAGGGATCAATTAAATAAGACCAAGTGTCTGCTAATAATAATAGAATCAAAAAGGAGAGAATGATCCTACATGGGAAGCAGGATACACAGCAGACTCATAGAATGGCAAATGCCCTAAACAGCACTCTGGCCTCAGAATCAGCCCTTAAGGCATTCGCATCTGTCTTAAAAGCCCATGAGAGTTTTGCAGGCATGGAAAGCCAAGACACTGTGTCAAAAAAAAATGACCTAGATGAAAGATCTCTGTGAGTGAGATTCCAGTGGAAGAATGGACCATCAATGAAGCAGGTTCCTTTCTCTGAAGGGAGGAGAGAACTTTCACTTTGAATATGGATTGTCTAAATAAGATCAGAGTTGGTGAAATCAAGAAGCTTCCATAGCCTTGGCAGCTGATGACGAGAGCCTTGAGTGATTACTGACCGCATAAATAAGAGTGTCAATTGTTAAATGAACAACAGGAATCACTATGCACTTACCCCCTATGTAGGACCTCTGTCTTTAATGAGTCATACTATGAGAATTAACAGTCAAACTAGTATTCAAACAGTATTTTTTAGTTTGTGTGTCTGTGTGGGTGCAGTCTGTTGAAATCTTTACTCAGTATAGAGTTTGCCTTCTGTATATAAAGATAATTAAAATGAATCTTAATTAAGAATGGGATGGGAGAGGGAGTAGGAGATGGGATGGGTTATGGGTGGGGGGGTGGTTACAGGGGGGAAGAACCACTGTAGTCCAAAAGTTGTACTTTTGAAATTTATATTTATTAAATAAAAGTTTTCTAAAAAAATGCCTGCCTGTTTAAATCTTTGCCCATTTCTTAACTGGGTTGTTTATTTTGTTGTGTTGAGTGTCTTGATCTCTTTATATATTCTGGTAATTAATCATTTATCAGTTGCATAGTTTGCAAATAATTTCTCCAATTCTGTCGGTTGCCTCTTCACTTTGCTGTTTCTTTTGCTCTCTTCACTTTTTTAAAAAAAGATTATTTATTCCAAAGACAGAGTTACAGACAGAGAGAGGGATAGACAGAAAGAGGTCTTCCATCTGCTGGTTCACTCCCAAAATGGCAGCAATGGCCAGAGATGGGCCAATCTAAAGCCAGGAGCCAGAGCTTCATCCAGGTCTCCCATGTAGGTGTAGGGGCCCAAGCACCTGGGCCATTTTCCACTGCTTTCCCAGGCCATCAGTAGAGATCTATATCAGAAGTGGAGCAGCCAGGATTTGAACTGGCACCCATATGGGATGCCAGCACCTCAGACAGAGGCTTGACATACTATATCACAGCACCGACCAATCTCTTCACTTTCTGCATCTTTTTCCCTTGTGGTTATAATGAAGATTATAGTTAATTAGACCAGTCTATTTTAAGCTGATTAGAACTTGACTTCAATTGTATACAATTTTGCCAGATGGAATTTGAATCCACCTGATAATTAAGAGCCTTTTCCCAAAATGGATGATCTCTGATGGTTGTTCACATGAGAATATAGCTTCACTGAGCACAAGGTTTCATTAGTCAACCTCAGAAGGTACTAACACTGTTCCAGGTACGCAAGTCACTACCTTGTTGCCTAAATTCCAGATGATACACACGTGCAAATAATTTCTGTCTGGCATAGTATCCTTAGTCTTTTTCAGTGTAACACCATTGAATTCACTCACACACATCTTCCCCAGACTCTAATTGTTACCAATATTGGCAAAATCTTGCAATTCTTTTTAAACTATTTTCAGAGGAGGCTTTGTACTTTTATCTGTAGAATATGTTGGAAAGTAATTTTTGTTACAATCCTAAGGGGAATTTCTCCAGGAAAAGCAAAAGGAAAATACATTTTTGTACAACCAAAGGTTTATTCCTTCAGACTTGGAGGGATAAGGGGAAAACTCCAGTGGCTATGACATTTGGCGGAATGGTGGGTGGCAGTGCCTGGACCTTACCTTCGCTTCATTCTACAAAAGCATACGCAGAGATTAAATAATCATAGTGTACTTGGCTGTTACATATGAGCAAAATCCAGAATTCCTCAGTTAGGGAAGATACACAGGTGCTGCTGAAATATTTGAGGTGACCATTGCTGACAACCATTTTTGAAAGCCATTTCAGTGGCTTCTAAATGAAGAATTGCATATAATCAAGGTCTCAACAGGAAAAAACACACCACATTCAAATAGAGTAAATTAGGAAAGCCTAATTCACAAATGGCACAGGCAATATTAAAGAAAACCAACAAGAAACAAAGGAACCTAGGACTTACTTTAATATGGAATAATTACTATCCCTAAGCAGAGGGACAGTGGGAGGGAACAGTATCAAAAACCCAAGAGAAAAATCTATAGCAGTAGAAAAAGGCCAAAAGTGAGAACTAATAGTTCTGGGGGGGAAGAGAAGTTAATTTCCAAAACAAATTAGAGAAGGGAGGAAGCTGGAGGATCTCACTGTTCTTGTCCTCCCGATTCCTGTCACAGCTTCCATTAGCTACACCCAAGCAGAAGCCAGAAGGCAAGGGCCACATATTGATTCCGTTCATAAAGTTCACTTTTAAAGTACATAAATCAGAGTGGATATGAGGAAATCAGATATGGAAGTAAAAGTAGAGAGTATCATAAGAGTTTGTCTAATCATCCCTCCACTAATGAGCATTTAGGTTCATACTCACTTTTGCTTTATCAAATGAAGAATACGCTTACATATCTTCTAGTATACATGTGCAAGTACTTCCAAAAAACAGCTTCTAGGAAATATAATGAAGTCCTACAATCACACTGCTTAATTGGTCAACAGAAATAGTGTACTCACGTATTTATTAATATATGATACTTGCTGATTAGAATAAAGAACAGATCGTTCTTTCTTGTCTGATGGGTTGGTGGATTTATGACTGTTAAAGAGTGACACTAGGCCAGAGCTGTGGCACAGTGGGTTAAACCACCAGCGCAGTGCCAGCATCCCATATGGGCACTGGTTTGAGTCCCAGCTAAACCATTTCTGATCCAGTTCCGCACTAATGCACCTGGGAAAGCAGTAGAGAATGGCCCAAATGCTTGGGCTCCTGTACGCACATGGGAGACCCCGAAGAAACTCCTGGATCTTGGCTTCAGCCTGGCCCAGTTCCAGCCATTGCTGCCATTTGTGGAGTGAACCAGCAAGTGGATTATCTCCCTCTGTCTCTCTGCCTCTCTCTCTTTCTCTCTCTCTCTGTCTCTCTCTCTGTCTCTCTCTTTCTCTCTGTCTGTCTCTCTCTACATTTCAAATAAAAATAAATAAATCTAATAACAATAAATGATAAAAGAGTGGCACCACCAGATCTGGGGAGTCTGAGTGTTATCATTTTAGGGCTTTTTTCTCTAGGAAACCAGGAACATATCAACAGCTTAACAAACTTAAACTCTGTCACATCGTTTGGACCTTGTTCCCAGGTTCCAAGAATGGATTCTCTCATTTTGTCACAAAGTTAAGGAAATTTCCAGACCAAATGTTGTAAACAATTATTGTGTCCCTCATAGCATATAGGCTTTTGGCCTAGAGAGCTGATTTAATTTGGATTACTCTGATTAATAGTAAAGTGGAGCATTTTTCATATTGATTGTTTTTATTTTAAACCTCTTAAATGTTTGAAAATATGGGTTGCTCCTGTATCATGTATTTTTTTTATTTTTTATTTTTTTGACAGGCAGAGTGGATAGTGAGAGAGAGAGACAGAGAGGAAGGTCTTCCTTTGCCGTTGGTTCACCCTCCAATGGCCGCCACGGCCGGCGTGCTGCGGCCGGCGCACTGCGCTGATCCGAAGCCAGGAGCCAGGTGCTTCTCCTGATCTCCCATGGGGTGCAGGGCCCAAGCACTTGGGCCATCCTCCACTGCACTCCCTGGCCACAGCAGAGAGCTGGCCTGGAAGAGGGGCAACCGGGACAGAATCTGGCGCCCCGACTGGGACTAGAACCTGGTGTGCCGGCGCTGCAAGGCGGAGGATTAGCCTATTGAGCTACAGCGCTGGCCTTTATATCATGTATTAAGTACCATACTTACATCAATTAGGATTTCACAGGAAGAAACAAATGGCACTCTCAAAGGAATAAATGAAGAAACTGATTTACAAGAATGTAGAGCGTTTTTGTAAATAAGGAACAATCTGTCTCCACATTTTTCCCATGGGTCAGTCTCTTTAAAGGTCTGAAGTGGCCATGGTACTTCAGCCCATTTATAAAATATTTACACAGTCAGAATAATGAAATTGAGGAGATTAAGAAGTCTTGAAGAGTGATGGCAGGGAGAGTCACTCAGTCTTAGAAACTGATTGTACCAGTTCACAATCATTCTGGTTCCCTCATCAACAAGTCAAAGAAATGACATGTGATCACTTCATCAGACTCGTGTTTTAGCTTTTTGAAAGTTATACTTTGGGGGGCAGCGCTATGGCGCAGCAGGTTAAAACTCTGGTCTGCAGCCCCCCCACCCCAAATGGGTGCCAGCTCGAGTCCCGGCTGCTCCACTTCCCATCCAGCTCTCTGCTATGGCCTGGGAAAGCAGTGGAAGATGGCCCAAGTGCTTGGGCTCCTGCACCCAGATGGCTCCTGGCTTCAGATGGGCTCAGCTCCAGCCATTGTGGCCATTTGGGGAGTGAACCAGGAGATGGAAGACCTCTCTCTCTCTCTCCCCCCCCACCCCTCTGCCTCTGTCTCTCTGTAACTCTGCCTTTCAAATAAATAAATCTTTTTTAAAAATAAAAATTATACTTTGACTACTCTGAAGGTCCCAACAAGATATCCAAGTGCCCAAACCTTCAGGAGTCAAACTGTGTTTCTCAAACAATGCATCTCCTGGATTATTTGAACCTAGGAATCTGTCTTTATGATTCCTATCATGAATGTTAGAAATCATTAAGAGTTTATCTTCACAGACATTCTTGTTTCTCTCTCTCTTTCCCGGGTAGTTGTTTTTCTGGCTTTTAGCCATATTTAGTTCTGGTTCTGGTTTGCACAGATATAAAAGAAATTCCTTGTTGGTAGCACGAAAGATTTCAAATTTGGTTTGATGAACCATTTGGTAATCTCTGTTGGGATGGTGGGGACCCACTGTCTATCAGCTGAGAGATGATAAGAGAATTTAGGTTTGTTAGTTTGCTTTTCTTAAAATCTCTACATCTTACAGTTCGGCACATGCTCACTCAGACTTACCCCTAATGGTAGAGCTAGAAACATGCCAGCAGATTCCAATTCAATCTCATCAAGGTGACATTTACCAATGCCATCTTACCTGTAAAAGTGATCAGCTTAAGTTCATAATTGATAAAAAAAAAATAGGAATAAATGTCAAAGGGATCACACAAAAAATACCAGTGTCTGCAATAATAATAGATAGAATTTAAAAAGAGAGAATGATCCTACATGGGAAGCAGGATACACTGCAGACTCATAGAATGGCAAATGCCCTAAATAGCACTCTGGCCTCAGAATCAGCCCTTAGGCATTCAGATCTGGCTAAAAAGCCCATGAGAGCATTTCAGGCATGGAAAGCCAAGACACTGTGTCAAAAAAAATGACCTAGATGAAAGATCTCTGTGAGTGAGATCCCAGTGGAAGAACGGACTATCAATGAAGCAGGTACCTTTCTCTGAAGGGAGGAGAGAACTTCCACTTTGACTATGGCCTTGTCTAAATAAGATCAGCGCTGGCGCCGTGGCTCAATAAGCTAATCCTCTGCCTTACGGCACCGGCACACCGGGTTCTAGTCCCGGTCGGGGCGCCGGATTATGTCCCAATTGCCTCTCTTCCAGGCCAGCTCTCTGCTATGGCCCAGGAGTGCAGTGAAGGATGGCCCAAGTGCTTGGGCGCTGCACCCCATGGGAGACC
The DNA here is from genome assembly GCF_964237555.1 of Oryctolagus cuniculus. Taxonomy (NCBI): domain Eukaryota; kingdom Metazoa; phylum Chordata; class Mammalia; order Lagomorpha; family Leporidae; genus Oryctolagus; species Oryctolagus cuniculus. Next base: position 55,489,395 of record NC_091443.1, read on the forward strand.
AGGAGAAGCACTTGGCTCCTGCCTTCGGATCAGCGCAGTGCGCCGGCCGCAGCACGCCGGCCGTGGCAGCCATTGGAGGGTGAACCAACGGCAAAGGAAGACCTTTCTCTCTCTCTCTCTCACTATCCACTCTGCCTGTAAAAAAAAAAAAGAAAGAAAAAGAAAAAGAAATAAGATCAGAGTTGGTGAAATCAAGAGGCTTCCATAGCCTTGGCAGCGCATGACAAGAGCCTCAGGTGATTACTGACACCATAAATAAGAGTGTTAATTGTTAAATCAACAACGGGAGTCACTGTGCACCTGCTCCCCATGTAGGATCTCTCTCCTTAATGTCTTGTACTATAACAGTAAAACTAGTATTCAAACAGTACTCTATACTTTGTGTGTCTGTGTGGGTGCAATCTGTTGAAATCTTTACTTAGTATGTACTAAGTTGACCTTCTGTATATAAAAATAATTGAAAATGGGGCCGGCAGCGTGGCTCACTTGGTTAATCCTCCGTCTGCGATGCCGACATCCCATATGGGTGCTGGTTCTAATCCCAGTTGCTCCTCTTCCAGTCCAGCCATGTGCTGTGTCCCGGGAGGGCAGTGAAGGATGGCCCAAGTGCTTGGGCCCCTGCACCCACATGGGAGACCAGGAAGAAGCACTGGGCTCCTGGCTTCGGATAGGTGTAGCTCCGGCCATTGCAGCCATTTGGGGAGTGAACCAACGGAAGGAAGACCTTTCTTTCCGTTTCTCTCTCACTGTCTGTAACTCTACCTGTCAAAGAAAAAAAGAAAATGAATCTTGATGAAGAATGGAATGGGAGAGGGAGTGGGAGATGGGATGGTTGCAGGTGGGAGGGAGGTTATGGGGGGAAAGCCGCTAAAATACAAAAGTTGTACTTTCTAAATTTATATTTATTAAATAAAAGTTGAAAAAAATCTACATCTGTTTGTATAAGAACTTGCCTTGTTTCCATTGAAAATAGAACAACTAAGACTCAGGGTGAGATTTTGTGTATTTGTCTACATTTTTAACTTTTTTGGCTTTTTTATTTTGTTTTTAGATTTATTTACTTGAAACAGAAGAGAGAGAGAGAAAGAGAGAGAGAGAAATTCCATCAACAGGTTCACTCTAAAAATGGTCACAACAGCCAGGGTTGGGCAAGGCTGAAACCAGGAGCCAGGAACTCCATCCAGGTCTCTCATGGGGGTGGCAGGGCCCCAGGTAGGTGATTTATCTTCCACTGCCTTCCTAGGCTCATAGCACAGAGCTGTACTGAAGCGGAACAGCAGGGACACAAATCAGCATCCCTGTAGGGTACAGCAGTGTTACCCTCTATGCCACAGCTCTGGCCCCATTTGTTTTTCAAAGATTTATTTTCTGAAAGGCAGATTACAGAATGAGGGGAGGAAAGACACACACAGAGAGAGGGAGAGAGAGAGAGAGAGAGAGAGAGATGCAAGATCCATCTTCCCAAATGGCCAAAGTGTCTGGGGCTGGGCCAGGCCCATGCCAGGAGCCTAGAACTCCATCTGGCTCTCCCATAAGGGCAGAAGAGGCTCAATCACTTGGGACATCTTTTGCTGCTTTCCCAGGTGCATTAGCAAGGAGCTGGATAAGAGGTGGAGCAGCTGGGGATCGAACTGACACCCACATGGGATGCCAGCACCACAGGCAGAGGTGGTTTAACCTGCTGAGCCACAACACCAGCCACAACTATTTTGTTGTCAAATGATAAAACTTAAAGGCCTTAAATGGTTTTTATTTTTCATTTCAAAGGCAGACAGAGAAGAAGAAAGACTAACAGAGGACCATTCCCCAAATGGGAATGAACCCAAACAGTGGTTCATTCCCCAAATGCCCACAATAACCAGGGCTGAGCCAGGGCCAAATTCATGAGACAGAAACACAATCTAGGTCTCCCGGATGGCAGGCAGTAACCCAACCAGTGAACCATCACCCCTGCTTCCCAGGGTCTACAGAAAATGAAAACTCTTGATTATCAGCAATGGAACCCAGGGAGTCAGACACAGGATGGAGGCAACTGAACTGTCATCCTAACCAATTAGCTAAATGCCTGCCCCTTACATGGTTTTAGTTTTGGTTCTATAATCAGACACTTCATTCTATAAAATAGAATGCATAACCTGATGTGCTTCACAAGGGAGGTTGATTGTATAGACAGAGAATGGCTGAGAACAGCTAAAGAAAAAAAATTTTTTTAAAAACTGATCATTCAAAGTTAGTGTCCCTGAAAGGCACAAAGAGGCAGACAGAACAAAAGAATTGATCAGCTAACATCAGGTTATTGTAGGTTACTTTTTTGTGTAAGGATTAAAGTAGAAGGAGCTTCCTTATTGCACCAGCTGAAACTGCCCTGCTTGGAAAATCTATTATTTCTCTAATCCTGATTTCTCAGAAGGTCAGAAAAAGAGTTTAGTTTCAGCTTGAAAAGTTGGAACTTCAACATGAATGACACCATGCTGATTATTAGTCCAGTCTGTTGGGACATAGTATACCAACCTGGTCCAAAACAATGATCTTTTATACCTTATTTAACATTACAAACCAGAGCTTGCATCTGTAACTGTAATTGTGAACTAAACCTGGGAGTGTGTATGTGTGTGTGTGTGTGTAATTGAGAAGTCTTTTTCTCTGGTGCATTTGTGAAATATTTTCCCTTTGAAAAGGGCATGTCAATAAATGAAAAAGCCTCTTCAAAAATTTCTGTTTATATTGTTTCATAAAGATGAATTAGTGCCTATTTAAATCTATTATTCCTTAGATTCCCAAGAAGTGAAGAAAACTGAATTTACACTGTTTTAAGTTATCAACCTTTCTCAGAAAAAAATTCTCCTAGAAAGTACCAACTCAGAGCACGTTCATATAAGAATATAAATTCAAATGATTAAAATTCTTGAACAGCTCAAAAAAAATTCTTGAACAGCACCAATTATTCTCATAATCTTTTAAGTGTAATAGCAATAGATCTGCTGCTTATCAGAATGAAATTTAAATATATTTAAATTAGGAAAAATACAAAATTATTTTCCAATCAACTGGAATTACCCTTTGGACAATTTTGTAATATGTTCAAAGATACATAATTTCTAAGATCCTTAGATGTCTTAAGACTGGTTTAGTGTTATATATAGTAATTAGAAAATACTCTGAAACGTTTTTAAATGAGATTGTATAAACTGTTGAAATCTTTACTTAGTATAGAGTTGACCTTCTGTATATGAAGATAATTTAAAATGAATCTGGATGAAGAATGAGACGGGAGAAGGAGCAGGAGATGGGATAGTTTGTGGGCAGGAGGGTGGTTATGGGGGGAAGAACTGCTATAATCCAAAAGTTGCACTTCCAAAATTTATATTTATTCAATAAAACTTTTCTATTAAAAATGAGATTGCATAATGAATATTAAAATCTTGCTAGTGAGGATTGTGGTATTTGTGTGTGTGTGGCATTACTATTCCTTTAAAAGTTTCTATTTTGTTAGATCATGTTGAGAAACTTATTTGTTTCTGCTTCTTTAACAATAACATGCTTTGCCTATAACAGGAGTAGATAATTTGTAGCAGTGAGGAGTTATATTTTGAGCCTGTGAGCTTTACTTCTCTAATAAAATAATTATACACGTCAAACAATTCTCATTTTATACCTTTGAAGTGACAAAGACCCTCTCCTTGACCGACACTTAGTCAAGCTCCACTGAGCTCTTTTCAACTAGGTCTCAAGTGTGGTTCGCTTCTCTGCTACGGCTAAATATCTCAATTTAAGCATGAATGTTGCTAAATACGTTTAGAGAGACTCTCCCACCCTTGACGTCTTCTCAGTAATTTTCTTTCCACTTGTCTCCTCAGATATGAATCCCCACTGATTTGATGTATTGGAATTGAACCCAAAGTGAAGTTTCTGTACCTTTATTGTATTAATTACTGAATAAAATGTTTTTACCATGTTAAATATTGTCAGGTTCTAGTTTTCTTAAACAAAAATTCTTTGTGAAAGAAAAGTTAATTACTTTGGTTAAAGTCACAATTAATACAGATGACTGAGATTAAAAGTAGTAGTACCCCCAAAATATGATGATATAAGGTAGTAAATAGTATCTGGTTTTATTCATCAAGGAGAAAAAAGGGTAGATTCACCCAAAGACAAAATGTCAGGTTATTCCAGAAGGTGAAAGAGGATAGTAAAAGAAAAACTCAATGAATACACAAAGTTACAAACAGTTCAGGAAGTAAATAATGAGTCTGTAACGAAGAAAATATATAGAGCGTCAAAGAGTTCATGGGAAGTTCACAATCTCGTTTAATTCCATTTTTCCATGAATTTTTGAAGCCCCTTTGTATGTCAAAATTTTGGCAAAGTTTGCACACTTCTCTTTTGATAACTTTACTCCCAAAAGAATCTTAGGAATGTTTTCTTGAAATATTATTTCAAAGCAGATTAGAATTTGTTTTTTTCTGTTAGAATGGTAGGGTCGGCCGGCGCCGGGCTCACTAGGCTAATCCTCCGCCTACGGCGCCGGCACACCAGGTTCTAGTCCCAGTCGGGGCGCCAGATTCTGTCCCGGTCGCTCCTCTTCCAGTCCAGCTCTCTGCTCTGGCCCGGGAGTGCAGTGGAGGATGGCCCGAGTACTTGGGCCCTGCACCCAAATAGGAGACCAGGAGAAGCACCTGGCTCCTGGCTTCTGATCAGCGCGGTGCGCCGGCCACAGCGCGCCAGCCACAGCAGCCATTGGAGGGTGAACCAACAGTAAAGGAAGACCTTTCTCTCTGTCTCTCTATCACTGTCCACTCTGCCTGTCAAAAAAATAAAAATAAAAATAAAAATAAATAAATAAATAAATAAAATAAATGTTTAAAAAAAAAGAATGGCAGGGTCAGCTCTGTGGTGTAGAATGTTAAGCCTCCATGTGCAGTGCCCTCATCCCATTTGGGCAACAGTTCAAGGCCCGGCTGCTCCACTTCTGATCCAGCTCCCTGCTAATGCACCTAGCAAAGCAGCAGAAGATAGCCCAAGTACTTCAGACCCTGCATCCACATGAGAGACCTGGTTGAAGCTCTTGGCTCCTGACTTTGGCCTGGCTAAGCCCCAGACATCCATTGCGGACATTTCAGGAGTGAACCAACAAATGGAAGGTATTTCTCTCTCCCTCTCCCTCTCACTTTCTTCTTCTATTTCTTTGTTTCAAATAAATAAATATTTTCTTTAAATAACATGACTAATTTATTGCTTCTTCTCTTAACTAGAAATAGTGTTACTCTTTGTCTTTTGCATAATCCTGCTAATTAACAGAGATTCTATAGCTCATAGGAATAATTTTTCATGCTACATTCTGACTTTAATTTTTTAATAGTCCATTGAGAAAAGTTACTTATAAAATATTTAAATGTATTTCCATTATTCTAAATAGGAAGGTATATTAAAACTATTTTCTTTTCAGATATCTAGAGTATCTATATGACTGTTGTGAATGATTTGTGTCCACCAAATAGATATGTTGAAATCTTAATACCCATGCCCCACATGTATTAGTCTATTTGCAAATAGGAGCTTTGCAAATGTAGTTGAGATATGCTTATCCAGGATTACAGCAAGGGAAATATTTCTCCCTGTTCTGAAAGTCTTAATGAACTCTATGGATTTCTAATAATTATTGCATTAAAATCTATTCCTTAGGAATTGATGATCAAGATTATTGTAATCTATTATTTCTATATATTGATGCTTCATATGTAACTCCTCTCTTCAGAAGGAAAAAATTTCAGAAGATTTTCCCTTTTAAGCCTTTTAAGGGAAGGCATAATGGACCCAATATTAGTGTACATTATCATATCAAGTAAGAAAAAGAATTTTTTTCAGAATTTGGCCTTCACAATGCATTTCAATGATTAATGAGGCTTGAACAACACTGGCAATCCTTAGGAGATCTTCCTGTAACTCACTAGCTGTCTACACACTCTCCTCATCGCTGCCTTCATTTCTTGATTCCTGAATGTGTAAATCATAGGATTCAAAACAGGAGTGAGAACTGCATCAAAGAAGGCAAGAAACTTATCCAGGTGTGTGGAAGGAGATGGCCAGGTATAGAAGAATATCAGTGGACCAAAGAACAAGACTACCACACTGATGTGAGCTGAAAGTGTGGACAAAGCCTTGGATGAACCAGCGGATGAGTGTTTGTGAACAGTGAGCATGATGACAACATAGGAAATGATCAGTAGGAGGAAGGAGGCCACCGAGATGAACCCACTGTTGGCCATGACCATGAATTCCAGTTGGTAGGTGTCTGTGCAGGCAAGTCTGATGAACCGAGGAAGGTCACAGTAGAAGCTGTCCAACACATGAGGACCACAAAAGGGCAGGTTTACTACAAAAACCAACTGAACCACAGAGTGCAGAAGGCCAATCACCCAGGCAGCCACTAAAAAGAAGACACACATTCGTGGGTTCATAATAGTCAGATAATGCAGGGGTTTACAAATGGCCACGTATCTGTCAAAGGCCATGGCTATGAGCAGCACCATCTCCACACCACCGATGACATGGATGAAGAAGATCTGAGCAATGCAACCTCCAAAGGAGATGACTTTGTGCTTTCTGAAGAGGTCATAAATCATCTTAGGAGAACTTACAGAAGAAACACCCAAGTCAGTGAAAGAGAGATTGGCCAACAGAAAGTACATGGGGGAGTGCAAGTGAGGGTCAGAAGCTACCGTGAACACAATGAGGGAGTTTCCTGTCATGCTTGCCACATAAAACATGGAGGAAAATACAAAGAGAAGAAGTTGGATCTCCCAGGAATTGGTGAGTCCCAGCAACACAAATTCTGACACAACAGAGTGATTTGCAACATCCATTAGTTTTGTTGGCAGTACTACCTGAAGAACAAGAAAAATGAAAATTCAATCAAAAATTAGAAGAGAAGTCAAAGTTATGAAATCCAACTTTTTATGTTAGCATTACAAGCAAGACATATGTAAAACATTCAACATTGCTAATATAAATTAAAACTTTAGTAAGATTTCACCCCTTGCCTGTTAGAACGGCTATTATAAAAAATGACAAAAGATAACAAGTTTGGTGAGAATGTGAGGAATAAAGGAACCCTTGTATACTGTTAGTGAGAAAGCAAATAATGACTCCTAATAGGGAAAATAGTTTGGGAGTTCTCCATATGATCCCAGAATTCCACCAAGGAAAATGTAATTAATTAGTATGTTGAAAAGATACCTGCTCTCCCATTTTCACTGAAGCATTGTTCACAAGAGCCAAGATAAGGAATCAATCTAAGTGTCCATTGGTAGATGAATGAATAAAGAAAATATGTGAGATATAAATATTTAAACACATCTGTCTCACACACACACACACACACACACAGAATACTATTCAGCCTCAAAGAATAATTGAATATTATCATTTATAACATAATGGATTAACTGAAGAACACTATGCTAAAAGAATTAAGACAGACACAAAAAGATAAATACTGCTAGAGCTCATTTGTCTGTAGAAGAAAAAAGAACACTGGTGTTTGCTAGGAGCTGGTTGGGACCCAGGGAGGATGGAGACATTTTGACCAAAGGGCATAAAGTTTCAGTTAGAAAGGACCAAATGTGTCTGGAGATCTATTGTGTGCTGAGAGTAACGTATCACATTCTTAAAAATGGCTGCTAACAGAGTAGATTTTATATGTTCTTAAGTATGTAGGATGATGAATATGCTAATTAGGCTTAATTATAATTTCATAAAGTATACGTATAGAAATCTCTCATGCTATACCACAAATATACAAAATTTTAATTCATCAATCATACATGTTCATAAAACTGGAATGAAAGTAACCTAATATACTAATACATTTTTAAATTGTGATCACAGGAAGAAGTTGGTGGCTGTCATGTGGGGCTGTTCTGTCAAAGAGAACAGGCAGCAATGTTGTCTCTCATTTAATATCTCTTGATGTCCCCCCCTGGTTGTTGCCGTGATGTTCCTCATGACACCTGGGACTTGTTCACATGGCTAACAGCAACTCAGCCTCCGATTCTTTTGATATCTATTTTGGGACTATACAAAGCCATACAAAGCTATTCACTCTTTCTCAACTATTGCATCCATTTCCAAGGTTGCACCCTTGTTCTGGAAAATGCACCCTTCTCTTCAACTCCCCTTCTTTGGAAATTATGTATATTCAAGATTAAATATTTATCATAACTATGAGGTCTTCCTCTATATTGCTATCATTTATTTTACTGTTTCTTTAATTTAGTAAATTGATTATAAGAACTAACACATGTAAGCTTAAAGGTAGTAATTATAATTTATGTTTTTTTAGCTTCTCTAAAGCAATGAAAAAGGTGAAGAGAGGTGAAGATCCATGAGCTGTTGGTTACCAATCTATATTGTGTTAGGTACAGAAATTATGGAGTGAGTGTTTAGAAATTTCTCTAGCAATCGGACATTATAGTGAAACCCAAGTGTCTAATTTCATATTCTGGTAAAATATGTCCATGAAACATTGGCATGGATGGAGGTTGGTAAAATAATGTGAAGATCACTGTCATAGAGAAATTAGCACATTATCTAAAAACCTTAAGCCTATGAAGGGCACCATAGTATAGTGCAAAGTATTTTGTTCAAATCTCTGTGTAAAGACTTGTCACATCATTTTGTCATTTTTGTTTTATTCAGAGAAACATAATGGAAAGAATATGGAATTTGGATTCCAAAAATCAACATTTGTAGCATGATTCAGCCACGATGAGTTGACAATATGGCGAGTTATTTAAACTTTTGAACCTCAGGTTGTCTATGAAATTCCAATTAATAATACTTCCAATACTTCTCAGGGTAGGTTATATAAATAGAATAATTTAAGTTTCAAAATGTCATATTTATATAGAGGAAGTCAATATTTAGATACTCAGTAAATGTTAATTTTGTTTCGGTTTATTTCAGAAACCCATAATAATACTCAACCCACAAAATAAATGAATGAATAAGCAAGTAAAATGGTATTTGCCAACACAGAGCACCGAAATTCCACATATACAATGTAATTTAGTAACAAATTATGATTTTCTCCTTTATCTATTAATAGATTGTAATATTTACATTCTTTTAGTGACCAAAATATAAACTTTCCTGTGTAAATATAACATGTCTGCTCTCAAAGAACACTATAATTTTCATACTCTACTTTAAATGTAATTCATTAATTAGTTATTCAATTTCCTCATGAAGCTGAAGGTTGCATCTGTCTTCTCAGTGTATTCCAAGATTTAGAATCACATCAGGTTCACAATAGGAGAAAACAAACATTTGATCTAAGATAGAAGATGCATTTGGATGATTTTAAAACACATGAAAATATCTCTGATTATGTAATTAAGGAACACAGGTGAAAAGACTGCAAAGTTTGAAGGGACAGAGAAAAATAAAAAACAAAGCATCATAAACATGAAGAATATGTGGAGAAAAAGAAGAAATAAAAGAGACTAAAAGGAAAATGGTCAAGAATTTAACACAGCAGTTAAGAATATTGGGATTTAAAAAAAAGAATATTGGGATTTGATACTTGTCAATTATATAAGAACCAAGAATTTTTTTTGAAAAGTGGGTTGAGTGCACAATGATATATAAAGATAGAAGCCAGATGTACTAAAATGATGAGAAGCTATCCACTCAAACATCAGGGAATACAAAATCTCAAAAAGTTTAGGTCATCACAGTTTTGAAATCACTTGAGACTTAGTCAAGATCCAAATCTCAATCCGGAAAAAGAAATTATTCAGAAGTTTCTAAAGGAGCCTAAAGAACATCTTCATTCACCCAGAAGTCGTAAATAGCCACGAGGACATTCTTGTAAATCATCTTCTCTAACAAATTAGCTGTGCTTTGAAATAATTTTTCTTAAAGACATTAATTACACTTATATTTAAGTTTTATTTAAACAAACATGTTAAGTTCACACATATCCATAACACAAAATATAAGCCTTTTTTGTCCTGTGTTGCAATTAATGCTTTTTCTTGGCCCTTATAGAGCATATTAATCATCCAAAACAGATTTCTAGGCATTTAATCCTCTCTGATTAGGGAAATAGGGAAATATCAGTAACTAGAATTCCCAACAGCAGTCATAAAGTTAAAAGGAACTCACAAACAGCTCCTAGGTTTGCACAACGTGCTAATATAAACCGTATTCCACATATATTTCCTCTTCAGCCTAGAAATATTGCAAGGTCAACACATCTCTTGTCTCAAATCTTCTGTGTTTTGCCTTACAAGTATTTATGAAATCTTTCTATACCCAAATTTAACAATATCTCCTCAAATTTAACAATATCTCTAATTTTACTTATATCTATACGCAATATAAATGATTCTGTGTCACTTTCAAATTAACTTTGGTTCATAAATGCAGCAAACTAAGTCATCCTTACTATTTGCAAGACTCAACAAACAACACCTTTTATATTCACTCTTAGGATCTCTTTCTCAAATACTTATTTGTTCTTCTTACAACTTAGAAATAAAACTAATACAAGCACTCAAATTTTATAGCACAGGAAATAGCAATTAAAAAAACTTCTCCTGGTAGTTTATCGTTTCTAAAATTTCTACAACACAATTTGAAATGACATTACATTGGAAATTATTTATTTAGACTTGATTCTGTGGGTCGCCAGGTCTCTTATCTCTATTCAGGTGTCTATGAGACTATTTTGCATCTTTCAAACTTGACAAGCTACTGACAAACTTGATGTCCCTTTTATATAATACGATCTATTTATACCCATCTCTTTTGGGAAGCAAATTGAGAGAAAAAGATAACAACATTTGTTCTCTCGTTTTTGCATGTAATCAGTTTTTATCAAGTGACTGAGTGACAATCATTCATCTAATCATCATCATGGGAACTTAGTAACTGTAATCAATGCTGAATCCAAAATATTACAAAGTCATTTGAATTTCTTCTAATGTCATTTGCATATCTCTAAGCGCAATGTGATTCCAAGTGAAAATTTAGTTTAATTAGCCTTTCTGAAATGACAAAAATATTTTTCACCCTCGTTCTCCCGTCCTATTGAATTCCTTATCCTCGATATTATCCACTTTGCTTTAGGGGGAGACTCATATATTGAAGACATGACTCATGCTCACAGCAATTCCAACAGCAAAATCATGTCTGGAACTAAAATCTCCCTTCCCATTAAATTTATTTCCCTTCTTCCCTTTTACCTGTATAAGGAGATTTTCCTATGGTCTGTAACACAAAATTGCCATGTAAAGTCTTTCCTTAGGATGATATTAAACTAATTATATATACCTTAAGAAAACAGTGACCAAGTGATACTGCAGAAAAAAAAATGATAGTCTAGAAGGAACTCACAGATCAGGGACTTTGTCCCTAGAGAACTATTTGCTTTGGTCAGTGCCACCAACAGCTCTTAAAACCCTAGAGAGAAGACAAAAGCAAGAGTAGAGTTTTTAAAATATTTGTACTTTCTTGTAAATAATATAATTCCCTACTATAATTCATCCCTGAAAATTTATAAATATTAACTTACAAAGTTAACTATAATCACTTGATATTGCCAGAGAAGCAATTTTTATTAAGGTTTAAATAGCAGAAGAATGTATACCACAGTGATTTTTATGTATTATATACCAAGTAATTATGGTATGTTCAAAGATTTAGCTGTCCAGAAGTTCATTCCAGTTAATAGAGCTTAAAAGTACAACTAAAAAATCTGATAGCTGAGATAAACCAAAGTAATTTTGCTTCATCCATACAGTCAAATTCCCTGAAGACACTAGGAACAAGTTCGAATTCTATGTAGTTATGCAGTATGTTATCTAAAAAATAGGTGGGAGATAGTAGGTGGTACATGGCTGAGTGTGTGTGTGTGTGTGTGTGTGTGTGTGTACAAACAGTAAACCTTCTTCAGTGAGTATTTTAGGATAGGGAAATTGTTAGTTAAGAGAACTTGGATTTGGGGACAAGCATTTAGCCTAGCAGTTAAGACATGCAGGGAGTCTTATAATGGAGTAACTGTGTTCGATTCCTGGCTTGGGCTCCTGACTCCAGGTGTTTGCAAATGTAGACTGTGGGAGACAGCAGTGACAGCTCAAGTATTTGGTTCCTGCCTCTCATGTGAGAGATTTGGATTAAATGCCCTAGCCCCAATCCTGTTGCAGTGCTTGTATGTATTTGGGAAATGAAAAGCATATGAAAGCTCTGTGTGTGTGTGTCTGTCTGTCTGTCTGTCCATCTGTCTTTCAGAGTCTTTTTATGTCTCTCCCCCACTTTCAAATAAAATTTTTAAATCACCTTATACTCCATAAATATACAATTATCATTTTTCCATTAAAAAATAAATACTACTATGTATTCTTAAAAGACTGAAAGGAAATAAGTAAAATAACTGTAATGTCTTTTAAAAATTCTTTACGTAAGTGCATATACTTTAGAAGCTATAATTTCTCAGCTCCCATTTATCTATTTACACTCTGTGACACAAGAACTAGGGCTCTGCAAATTCTTTTCCTGCCATAAGAGGGCACTAGTAAGAGGACGCAGTGCTGGAAGTGGAAAGGATTTGGTTCCTCTTGTTTGTTCCTAGTGGTCTTCCACCCTGCTTGCCATGCATACTATAATCAGTCAACCACACTCTTCACCTGGTCACCTTGGTGCCTTCCCAGAGCAGCAGCTGAATCCCTTTGGAGTTTTTCCAATGCTAGAGTATCACATACCCTCACACCATCATCAGGAACACCTGCAACAGCCAGTGCTACCGGCATCATCAGTTTCTTCCTCAGAGGCCCTGTACCAAGAGGCTTTCATATCCACGGGTCCTTCCTCCACACTTTTCATGTTAGGGTCTTTTTTCTGTCTTCATAATGCCAAACTCTTCCTTTCATTTCTGAATCCTAAAGAAGTGAAAGTTGCTTTCTACACATGCTACATCTTTGACCTTAGTGCTCCTTCTTTTTCAGATTAGTCCCTGTTAGTAAAGAAAACAACGAACTGAAAAGACAGAAAAAAATTCAACTGCATAGTGAAACAAATCAGGTGAATTGAAAATTAATCTTTACCTTTAAAGTAAGAAAGCCTACCCAATGTGGGAAAAAATTGGATAGGAAACCAAATACTAACTTTCAAGACAGATTAACATTTATATTCAATCTATTTGGCCTATATGGAGTAAAGCCCTTTGGAAATATTAAGTCAAACAAGCCAGAACCTTTAGTCTTAAGTCATGCTACCCAAAGAGACTCTAGAGAATGATGTTAAAGCAAGACTAGAATTTTTTCTATGTTAAAATTTCTTGAACTATATATCATTATTTATTCACTCTGCTATTAACAAAAGACAGTAAATGTTACTCTCTACCTTCTGTGTAATTTCCTTTGTTGGTTTTTCTGTAATCCATAACTCATTGTACTTTATGCTTACATTATATGCTTCATTATTCAAAAAATAAAAAGCTAAATGTCTATGAAAGAGCTAAAGTTCTTGTAGTATGTTTTTTAATTATATGTCATGTTCGTTAATAGCTAGCTCTGCTACAATTATTCTTGTAGAGATATACAAATTTATATGACCAACCTTATATAGATATACAAGGAGCATAGATACCTTTATTGACATGTTATTTTCTGATAATTCATCTATGATGACTCTTTGTTTTTTTCCCACTATGAAAGTCAAAATTTAGGGGAAAAAGCATTAAAAAGGAGATCAGAGATATTCAGTAGAATATATTAAACACAGAACAGCTATTTACTGGAAGTAAATATTAAGTCCCACTACAGATATGTAGGACAGAGAATTTATCAGGTAGCTCAACATTTGTTTTACTATTGAGATTCTCAGTCATTTACTACAATAAATGCATTTTTCTATAAGTCATTCTTACAAGCTAGTAATCTATTTATCCACATTAATACAAAAATAAACCAGAACACAGATAAACAAGACATAATTCTATGCTTATGAACAATAGTGCCTAGAAGCAACCGCAATACATTTGTGGATTATGAAATCACGTTAGTGAGCTTTAAACTTAAGTTTGTAACAACACAGAAGACAAGGGAAATAAAAGAAAATAAAATTATTTTATAAAAATACCTATTATTGGGCAGTCGGAGTTGTGGGGTAACAGGTAAACCCAATGCCTATGACACCAACATACCATATGAGTGCCAATTCGTGTCCCCGCTGCTCCACTTCCAATTCAGTTCCCTGCTAATGGCATGGAGAAGTAGGAGATGATGGCCCAAGCACATGGGACCCTCCCCTGACACCCACATGGGAGACCTAGAAGAAGTTCCTGGCTCACAGCTTTGGCCTAGCCCAGTACTGGCCATTGTAGCCATTTGAGGAATAAACCAGTAGATGGAAGATGTGTGTGTGTCCCTCTCTGTAACTCTGACTTTCAAAATAAATAAATAAATATTTTTTAAAAAATACCTCTTGTTATGTGAAACTTCAATTCCATATGGCAAGTGGGTCACAGTATATAAACCAACGTACATTATATTCCTTTATGTGAGGCACTGTCAGCTCTCTGCTATGGCCTGAGAAAGCAATAGAAGATGTGCCAAATTCTTGGGCCCCTGCACCTGCATGGGAGACCTGAAAGAAGATCTTGGCTCCTGCTTTCATATCAGCTCAGCTCTGACCACTGCAGTCATTTGGGGAGAGAACCAATGGAATGGAAAAACCTCTCTCTCTCTCTCTCTCTCTCTCTCTCTCTCTCTCTCTGGCTCTACCTCTCTGTGTAACTCTGTCTTTCAAATAAATAAAATAAATATTTTTTAAAAAGTCTTTGCTTTCCATGATTCTAGCACAGCTCAGTCCCATGCTTAAAAAAAAAGGTTCATCAAGTCAAGAATCCTATGGAGTAGGCATTCCATAACAAGAGAGCAATTTAAGAGGGCAGTAAAGTAAACTCACAAGGAAATAGGGCATGGGGTTAAAGGAAGTGAAGGAGAAAGGGGAGAGTGATTTAAAGAAAGAGAAAAGGGGAAAGCTGAAAGGGAAAGGAAGAGAAAAACTTAATACTGCCAAGACCATAAAGTATTTGAGGAAAAAGGAGAAGGGAAAACAATGAGTTCGACAGGCACTAATGATAATGGGAAGGAGCAATCATGGTATTTTCTCATTTATTTCTTGTTATTACAAAAACAGTTCACACAGTTTCTACCCAAAGACATACACTCATTAGAGCACTCTGTGAGTGCTCTCAAGATTATGCCCACCTTGCCCAGTCCTAGAATAAATGCTATGGTGTGATACAGTATAGTCAAGTCACAGAATGCAGAAAAAAGATTAAATTTGGAGCCAGCCTTGTGGCATAGTGGGTTAAGCCACCAACAGCAACAATGACATGCCATATGGGCATCACTTCGTGTCCAGGTTGCTCTACTTCAAGTCAAGCTCTCTGCTAATGGCCTGAAAAAAGCACTGCAAGATGGCTCAAGTACTTGGGCCCCTGCCACCTATGTATAAGACCTGGAAGAAAATCCTGGCAACCAGCCCAGACCCCAAGCTGTTGCGGCCATCTGGGGAGTGAGCCAGCAGATAGAACGTTCTCTCTCTCTCTCTCTCTCTCTCTCTCTCTCTCTCTTTCTCTCCTCTCTCCTCTCTCCTTTCTCCTTTCTCTCTCTCTTTCTTTCTTCTATTCTTCCCTATCTCTCTGTAACTCTGACTTTCAAATAAATAAATCTTTTAAAAAAAGACTAAATTCAATCTTCCTATAAATACATTGAGGGGCAGTGCCAGAAATGAAACAAACTCCTGATAAAAAGAGAAACTTTATCCTTACAGTAAAGCTTTCATTTTTTTATTTCTAAGAATTACTTTGTGTAACTATTATTCCTTAGGAATTGAGGTTCAAGATTAACATATATACATGTAACCCCTTCTTTTTTGAAGAAGAGAATATCCTTCCCTCCTATTGGAAGACAGAATACAATTAATACGAGTATGTATAAGTGAACAGAGAGGTAGAAGAGTAACCATCCTCTGATTTGGTACGTCATCAGTGAACTTCTGTATTCTATGAGTTTTCTTCAACAACCCAGGCAATCACCTAGGAGATTTTCCTGTAACTCACTAGCTGTCTACACACTCTCCTCATCGCTGCCTTCATTTCTTGATTCCTGAATGTGTAAATCATAGGATTCAAAACAGGAGTGAGAACTGCATCAAAGATGGCAAGAAACTTATCCAGGTGTGTGGAAGGAGATGGCCAGGTATAGAAGAATATCAGTGGACCAAAGAACAAGACTACCACACTGATGTGAGCTGAAAGTGTGGACAAAGCCTTGGATGAACCAGCGGATGAGTGTTTGTGAACAGTGAGCATGATGACAACATAGGAAATGACCAGTAGGAGGAAGGAGGCCACCGAGATGAACCCACTGTTGGCCATGACCATGAACTCCAGTTGGTAGGTGTCTGTGCAGGCAAGTCTGATGATCCGAGGAAGGTCACAGTAGAAGCTGTCCAACACATGAGGACCACAAAAGGGCAGGTTTACTACAAAAACCAACTGAACCACAGAGTGCAGAAGGCCAATCACCCAGGCAGCCACTAAAAAGAAGACACACATTCGTGGGTTCATAATAGTCAGATAATGCAGGGGTTTACAAATGGCCACGTATCTGTCAAAGGCCATGGCTATGAGCAGCACCATCTCCACACCACCGATGACATGGATGAAGAAGATCTGAGCAACGCAACCTCCAAAGGAGATGACTTTGTGCTTTCTGAAGAGGTCATAAATCATTTTGGGGGATGTGACAGAAGAAACACCCAAGTCAATGAAAGAGAGATTGGCCAACAGAAAGTACATGGGGGAGTGCAAGTGAGGGTCAGAAGCTACCGTGAACACAATGAGGGAGTTTCCTGTCATGCTTGCCACATAAAACATGGAGGAAAATACAAAGAGAAGAAGTTGGATCTCCCAGGAATTGGTGAGTCCCAGCAACACAAATTCTGACACAACAGAGTGATTTGCAACATCCATTAGTTTTGTTGGCAGTACTACCTGAAGAAGAACAAGAAAAATGTAAATTATGATAATTAAATCAAAAGCTAGAACTAGAAGGAAGTCAAAGTTATGAAAGCTTGCTTAAATTTATGTTAACATTAAGGGCAACTTAAAAGTGAATCGATATATGAACAAATACTCATTTATCGCTTATCATCAGAAAATTGCAAATTAAAATAACAATGAGATATCACCTCACATCTCTTGAAATAGCTATTATTGGGGCCAGTGATGTGGCTCTTTGCTATGGCTTGGGTAAGTATTAGAAGATAGCCCAAGTGCTTGGGCCCCTGCATCCTATAATCTTTGCTTTGGTAAATAATACTTTTTTTCCCACCTTCCATATCTGCAAAAACATTTATCTTTAAAGTTTACTAAATATTTACCAGAATACTACCTTGTATTTTTGTTCCTATAATTTTTAAATGGGTACAAGCCTAACTCAACAAGTAGATGCAACCATCTTCACATTAGTGGTTATAGCTTGTTTAAGTTTGAATTTCCTGAAGCAATAAAGAGCTCCACAAAATGGTGCAGGTCCATGAAACATCACTTAACAGTTTCTACCACATTAAGTACAGAAATTACAAGTGTTTAGAAACTTCTCTGGCAATCTCACATTACAACTAAACCCAAGTGTCTGGTTTGTATTCTGGTAAAGTATCAGTCCATGAAGTACTGTACGACTGCATGGAGGTGCGGAGTGCCTACGATATCATGAGAATCCTTGCCTTATCAACTTTAGTAGATAATTTGAAAAACTTAAACCTAGGAATGGCACCATTGTGTAATGTAAATCATTTAGTCCAAACATCTATATAAGGATTATCACACTGTATTGTAATTAATTTTATTTAGAGAAGTAAAATAGCATGATGGAAATAATATGGGCTTTGGATTCAAACAACCAAGATATATACTGGGGAAATCCACTGATATTGATATTGAACAAGTTACTTACACTATTGAATCTCAGTATATTTATCTATAAAACTGCTACTAAAAATACTAAATTCACAGGATAAGTTGTGGGATAAAATAATTATCATAAGCATCCATTTGGTATGTAGGTATTCCACACATTGGTATTCGGTTACTATTATTTACACTTTAATTGCTCTTAACAGTGCTCAACACATGAAATAGATGAACAGATAAATAAGTTAAAATGGTTATTGGCCAGCAGAAAACATCAAAACTTATCCTCTACCCAGCCATCCAACACTTGAGAATTTACCCACATGAAATAAAAATCAGCATATGACAGTTATCTGTACCTCCATATTTATTGAAACTCAATTCACAATAGCTAAGATGTGGAATCAACACAGATGCCCACAATCCAATGACTGGATAAAAATGGTGGTACATATACACTATGAAATACTACTCAGCCATAACAAAGAATGAAATCCTATCTTTCACAACAAAAAGAATGCAAATGGAAACCCTGATAATTGGTGAAACAGCCAGTCCCCAAACAACAAATACCATGTTTTCTCTGATATGTAACTAATAGAATACAAAAATGTAATGTACATGAGCAAAATTGACATTTTGAGAATTGATTACATCCTTGTCGCTACTGTTGAGGAACTGTGTTTTTTCTTTTATTATTTGTTGAATTCTTTACTTCATGGAGGATTAATCTTTTTTTTTTTTTTTTTTGACAGGCAGAGTGGACAGTGAGAGAGAGAGACAGAGAGAAAGGTCTTCCTTTGCCGTTGGTTCACCCTCCAATGGCCACCACAGCTGGTGCGCTGCGGCCGGCGCATCGCGCTGATCCGAAGCCAGGAGACAGGTGCTTTTCCTGGTCTCCCATGCGGGTACAGGACCCAAGGACTTGGGCCATCCTCCACTGCACTCCCAGGCCATAGCAGAGAGCTGGCCTGGAAGAGGGGCAACCGGGACAGAATCCGGCGCCCCGACCGGGACTATAACCCGGTGTGCCGGCGCCACAGGTGGAGGATTAGCCTATTGAGCTGCGGTGCCGGCCTAGAGGATTAATCTTATGATTATAAAATAAACTAATAGCATGTCAATGTAAAAATTGAGGAGGGTGGGTTGGAGTATGGGTGGGAGGAAGCATGCTATCACACACTATGCTCCTAAATCTGTATATATGAAATATTTGAAACTTGTTCACCTTATATAAATAAAAAGAGGGAAATAGTGATCTCTGTGATTGAGAAAACCGTGCACTTGAAAATAATAATATTGTATCATTTACATATTTGGCTCTCAAATATCTCTTGGGAAATTTCTCCCAAGTATACTTAGGGAAAAAAAACTCAGCATCTAAAAGATAGTCCCATTCTCTAAACAGCACTCTGGCCACAGAATCAGACCTTAAGGCATTCAGATCTGGCTAAAAAGCCCATGAGAGTTTCTCAGGCATGGAAAGCCAAGACACTGTGGCAAAAAAAAAAAAAAAAAAAAAAATGACCTAAATGAAAGCTCTCTGTGAGTGAGATCCCAGCGGAAAGAACGGGCCATCAAAGAAGGAGGTACCTTTCTCTGAAAGGAGGAGAGAACTTCCACTTTGATTATGGCCTTGTCTAAATAAGATCAGACTTGGCGAACTCAAGAGGCTTCCATAGCCTTGGCAGCTCATGACAAGAGCCTCAGGTGATTACTAACGTCATAAATAAGAGTGTCAATTGTTAAATCAACGATGGGAGTCATGAGCACTTACTCCCCATTTAGATCTCTGTCCTTATTGTGCTGTAGTATGTGAATTAACGGTATAACTAGTACTCAAACAGAACTTTACACTTTGTGTTTCTGTGTGGGTGCAAACTGTTGAAATCTTTACTTACTATATCCTAAGTTGATCTTCTGTATATAAAGATAATTAAAAATGAATCTTAATGAAGAATGGGATAGGAGAGGGAGTAGGAGATGGGATGGTTTGAAGATAGGAGGGAGATTATGAGGGGGGGAGAACTGTTATAATCCAAAAGTTGTACTTTCAAAATGTATATTTATTAAATAAAATTTTTCTTAAAAAAGATATTCCCATAATAAATTAACTATCTCCTAGTATACATTAATAGAATATAATCGCCATGATCATTCAGTGATCAGTATATAGACTTTCTTCTATAAACTTAATGTATTTACTATCAAAGTATATTTGATAGTATATATTTCTTTATAGAATTCATTGCAAATGTAATTCATTGGTTATTTGTTAAAGTTCTCCTTCTCAATGACATTTCAATCCCCATAAAGCTAATGAGAGCATTTGTCTTCTCTTCAGTGTATCCTAAATCTTATAACACAGATTCTAACAAGATACACAATAGGAACAAATAAATATTTTCTTAAAAACAGAGGGGGATATATTGGATGACTTTAAAAGACATGAAAATATGTCTTATTACTAGAAAGTTATTTTAAAAGTTTGTGGAAATGTTTATTTGGAAAAAACTGTGCATGAATTTCAAAATTCTACGGCAGCAAAATAAACTTATCCATGAACTTCAGGAGATACCCCATTGTTTTTAAGGAAGATGAGTAGAAATAGTGAAATAATTCTGGAGCAAAACAAAAAGTAGAATATGCAGAATTAGTAAAATGAAGAGAATTTACGGGGAAGAAAAGATAAAATAAGAGGAAAATCTGAAAAGGATTAAGAAATTATGAAACTTTGTATGATTATTAAAAGAAGTTCAATTAAGAAAAAGGAATATTATGATGCAATATTTTGATTACTTTTTGGAACCACTTTTCAAAAATTATGTAATTTCTGTAAGACTATATCTCCAGGATCTTTTAAGTACTCGGCCACTTGGAAGAGCTTCTCGGTGAATCTCTATCAGCTGATAAAGTTGAAAATTTGTCTTTTGACTCTCAAGTTTCCATCAACTAGTTATTTGGGAAAAAAAGAATTTAAAGCAGGATGGTATATAAAAATGGAAATTATATGTAATTAAAGGACAAGAAGTTATCCATTCAAATATCAGGAAATATAGAAACTCAAAGTTTGGGTCATTACAGTTTTGAAATCACTTGAAACTAGTCAGAATACAAAGGTCAGTACAGAGAAAACTCATGCAGAGTTATCTAGATGAAGACAGAAGAATTTTATGTTTATTCATGTAAAAGTCATAAGTACTCACAGGAAAAAACTCCCAAAAGATGGTATTACAAAATCAGCTTTTCTTATGGATTGGTTGTGCTTTCAAATAATTTCTAACACATTATTCATTGCTTAACTAATTATATATTCATGATACAAAAGACAAGATCTAACACTTTGACTTCTGTTGTGATTATTCCTTCTTGATACAAATAAAACTGACTAATCCTGCAAAAAGATCCCCAGACATTTAAGCCTTATAGATGAAGGGAATATTGGTAACTGAAGCTCAAAATAGAAGTCATTAAGTTAAGAATAGCCTACAGACAGCTGCTAGGTTTAAACAAAGTGCTAATCTAACCCACTGTCCATTTATGCTCTCCACTCAGGCTAGAATTACTGCAAGTTCAACACCTCCTTCAGTTCAAACTTCCTGCATTTTTTTGCCTTTCAAATTGTCACAAAATCTTATAGCCAAGTAAAATCCTATTACTTCAAACTGAAGAATACCTCTACTTTTACTCTTAACTATAGGCAATACAAACAATTCTGTGCCCTTTTCAAATAAACTTATATATAAATATACTCAACAGACAAAGTGACTTTTTGTTTTCTGTCTACAAGACTCAACAAATACCATTTACATCTACTACTTGGAAGCTTTATCATTTAATCCTATCCCCTGAAAAATTATCATGTGTAGAGATAAAATTAATACAATCAGGCTAATTGTAAACTACAGAAGATACTTGGAAAAATAAATCCACATACTGGTGGCTTATGTATTATTTTGTTTTTAAATTTTCCACATAACATTCTACAAGGGCATTGCATTTAATATTGTTTATTCATATAGTTTGGGTCTTTTGAATCTCCATGTTTCTTATTTTTCCTTAGGTATTTTCAGAGGCTTTCCCATCTTGTCTAACTGACAGATTGTTAATAAATTTGCTCCTCTTTTTACATAAATTGATTAGTTTAAGCCCATTTCCTTTGGACACTAATGGAGAGAAAAACTAGCCACTTTTGCTTTTTAGCTTCATGTTACATCAGCGTTTCTTTCCTAGTTCTCATGTGCAAATAGGTCAGAAGCATTCATACAATCTTCACTGAAAACCATGAATGATGGCAGTCAATGCAGAATCCAAAATATTACAAAGCCATTTGATTTTTTTCTAACATCATTCACATTTTCCTAAGTGCAATGCGATTCACTCTCAAAGTCAAGGTCAGTTGTCCTTTACAATATGCCTGAAGTCTCCTTCACAGTTACTCTTATCCTGTACACTGTCTACTTTTCTCTATTATGGCATCTGTGTCACTCATGTCCATAGCAATTCCAACAACAGTATCTGAAATTAAAGCCACTGTTCTGATTATTAGATTTATTTATATGCTTCCATTTTACCTGTATGAAAAGAACATTATCTTTAGGGATGCTGAGTTCATCCTGTGTGGTCTAGCACAAAGTGCCACATAATACCCTGCCCTTTGATATTTATAGAGCTAATTACAGCTCAAGAGGACAATAACCAAATGATGCTGTGCTGAATGTAATCCTTTAGAAGGAGTTCATGATCAGTGACTTTGCCCCTAGAGAACTATTTGCTTTGGCCAAAGCACCCACAAAAACTAACAATGACACACTACAGAGAAAAAATAAAATAACATGGAATATTTCTGCTTAACATATTTGTGCTATTTTCTTGGGTATTTTATACATACTGATATTCATTGCAGTTATCCCCTGGAAATTGTTAAATATAAATTCAAAAAATTATAATCCCTTGATCAATTCCAGAAAAGCCAGTCTGCTACATTTTAGTATACTTCCACTAGTAGAAGAATGTTCATGAAGTCTTCATTTTTACACAATCATATCTCATGTAATTACAGGTGTGTGCCTAACATTTAACTGTACAAAGCTCATTTTAGTGAATAGAGTTTTAAAGTAAATGAAACAACTAAAATATCTATCTATTCATGATAAATTAAATGGATTATGATACATCCATAAAGTGAAATTCTCTGACACTACTGAGAAGCAAGTTCAAACTCCAAAGGCAATCACAATATGCTGTTGAAACAGTGGATAGCAAAACTGCATACAGCATGTCACTGTACATATATATACATATCTGGACAGACACTAAACTTTTCAGAGAGAAGTTTTGGACAATGAAACTTTCAGATAATAAAATATATATAGATTTTGGCTTTGTATTTAACACACATCAGTCAAGAACTTGCCACATCAATAGACAGCACACTCCAATTAGATCATTAGAGAAGCATTTTATTCAGGCACAGAGCATGCTGGGGAAGGCTTCGAAGTGAGACTTGAGAAACACATGGACGCTGCCCTTTTACTCTCCTCATCACTCTTGACTTTCATCTGAGAAACAAACAGGTTAGATGAATAATATCAGAGTAGAAGAAAGTTAGTATTGTATACGAGTAGTTATCATACCTCTGTAGAGTAATCTAAATAGCAAACAATTCAAGACTAGCATTGTGGCACAGCAGGTTACGCTGCTGTGGCAATGCCAGCATCCCGTATCAGAGCACTGGTTTGAGTCTCAGCTGCTCTGCTTCCTTTCTAGCTCCTTGCTATAGCACCTGGGAAGGCAGCAAAGATGGTTCAAGTACCTGGGCTCCTAGCACCCACACAGGAGAGCCAGATGGAGTTCTGGGTGCTGACTTTGGCCTGTCCCAGCCAGAGCCATTGCAGTCACGTGGGGAGTGAAACAGTAGATTGTCGCTCCCCCTCTTCATGGAGGAACGACACTAAACCCTGCCTAGGCTTCATATCCGAGTCACGGCACCATTATGTCGCTCCCCGTCTTCGTGGAGGAACGACACAGGACCCTGCGCTGTTTTTTCGTCTGCTCCGCCCTCCCCGGGTTTGCAGCTGGTTCTTCCCGGGTTGGCTGCTGGTCCTTCCCGGGTTGGCTACCATCCCTTCCACCTCCGTAGAAGGGCGGTTCCCCCTGCCACATTCCCCACTTCCGCGGGGGAGCGGCACACCGCCGGCCGGCTCTCTCGGGGGCTGCACAGGTGTTTCCCTTAGATGTTCCCCTTAGATGTTCCTGGTGCATGCCATCTCTCTCCTCCTTTATAGTCCTCCTCTGCCAATCCCAACTCGGCTGCCCACACGCCGAGTTCGCTGCTCTCCTCCAATCAGGAGCAAGTCCTACAGTTTATTGGCTGAACTGGAGGCAGCTGTGTAGAAGCTGTTTTCTTCTCCCCCAGCACCATATTGTGGGAGAGCAGATGCATAGAATAAGTCTTAATTCCAGTAACTTAGTCTAGTCCGAGTTGCTCCCCACAGATCCCCCTTTCTTTTTATTTTTTGGTGTTGATACGCGCCTGTCTTCGGTGTCCCGCGGCACACACTCTGCTCTACTTGCTAGAGTTGCCACAGGTTCTTACAAGTCCTATCAATCAGGCAAACCGAATCCGGGTCCTCTCTTCGCCATGTTGTGAGGAGGTTTTTAGGTGCTGATGCGTGCCTGTCTTCGGTGACCTGCGGCTCATACTTTGGTCAAGCCGCCTGCTGGTGCTTACCGCCTTACTAATCAGGCAGACCGAATCCAAGCCTTCTCATTGCCATATTGTGGGGAAACTTACTGGTGTTGATTCGTGCCTATCTTCGGTGACCTGCAGCTCATACTCTGGTCGAGCTGCCTGCTGGTGCTTACCGCCTTACTAATCAGGCAGACCGAATCCAAGCCTTCTCATTGCGGTATTGTGGGGAGACGATTGATGTTAATAACGTGCCTGTCTTCGGTGACCTGCGGCGCATAAGCTGCTAGCCGCCCGCAGGTGCTCATCGCCTCACTAATCAGGCAGACCGAATCCAAGCCTCTCATTGCCGTGCTGTGGGGAGGCCTTACTTCTCTATTTCTCTATCTCCGGGCATTCCTATCTCTCCTATTTTACTTCTATCTACCAGCATTCCTATTTCTCTCATTTTACTTCTAAACTTCTGTTTCTCTTATCCCTGCGGCTTCCCGGCGCCCGCCCCGAGGCTGCTTCTCGGCACCTCGCCCCGCCGGCGGGCTCCCGGCTCTGCGCGGCTCAGCTTCGCGCGCACACTCCGCGGTCTCCACGCCCTTTGCGTCCGCACCACGGCCTCGCGCCAGCCCCGCGTTCCCTATCTATTCACGCCCCGTGCTCTCTCTGCACGCGGCGGCTTCCGCGAGTCACACAGCGTAGCTTACGTCTCCGCCACTAGCATTCAATCCAAGTTCCCCGGACTAACCTGGCAAATTCCAACCTGGCGGCCCACGTCTCTGCCTCTGGTTTCAGATCTTCGCCTCTTGCTCCCCGGGCTGACTTGAAGAATTCCAAGATGGCTTACGTCTCCGCCTCGGCCTGCACTCGCGGCTTCATCCTCCCTAACATTTTTCTCTACCCGGTATGTTTCCCTAAGTTTTCTTCCAACAATATTCCTCCCTCATTTCTCCTGGCTTCTCCCCACAGTCCGTATCCAAGTCTAAGTTTCTTATAGGTTTCACTTTCACTTTCAACCTGCAGTCCGTATCTGAGTCTAAGTTTCTTCTTGCTTTCACTTTAAATCCTAACTTCTTTCCCACAGTCCATATCCGAGTCTATGCCTAGGCTTTCGATAGCTTCTTCCGGCACCTTTTCTGTCCGGCTTTTCCCTAGGCTGTTTGCTAGTCTCTCTCTCCGGCATTTTCCACTTCTTCCCGTTTCTTCCCTCTTAGGTTTCCTATCCGAGTCACGGCACCATTATGTCGCTCCCCGTCTTCGTGGAGGAACGACACTAAACCCTGCGCTGTTTTTTCGTCTGCTCCGCCCTCCCCGGGTTTGCAGCTGGTTCTTCCCGGGTTGGCTGCTGGTCCTTCCCGGGTTGGCTGCTGGTCCTTCCCGGGTTGGCTGCTGGTCCTTCCCGGGTTGGCTACCATCCCTTCCACCTCCGTAGAAGGGCGGTTCCCCCTGCCACATTCCCCACTTCCGCGGGGGAGCGGCACACCGCCGGCCGGCTCTCTCGGGGGCTGCACAGGTGTTTCCCTTAGATGTTCCCCTTAGATGTTCCTGGTGCATGCCATCTCTCTCCTCCTTTATAGTCCTCCTCTGCCAATCCCAACTCAGCTGCCCACACGCCGAGTTCGCTGCTCTCCTCCAATCAGGAGCAAGTCCTACAGTTTATTGGCTGAACTGGAGGCAGCTGTGTAGAAGCTGTTTTCTTCTCTCCCAGCGCCATATTGTGGGAGAGCAGATGCATAGAATAAGTCTTAATTCCAGTAACTTAGTCTAGTCCGAGTTGCTCCCCACAGTAGATGGAAGATCTCTCTCTCTAATACATTAATAAATACATCTTTTTTTAAAAAAAATACTAAATATTAGCCTCTACCAGTGTCCATATGAATTAGCAAGCAATAAAATAAGGACATAAGAAAATAATTAATATGAAACCCAGCTGTCAAAATCAGCAGTTGCACAGTTGGTCAGGAGGTCTATGTTGATAACACAATTCCCCTGAGATCATCTTACTTGCAACCAGCATCTAGCCTGGACAGAGGACTCCACCTGGGGAGAAATAAGCTTTACTCCAATCAGATACCAGCCACAGGTGATCATTTATCTAGTGGGATGTCATTGTTTTCCACTGACGAGAACTATTAGACAAAGAAGCGTAAGAAGCACCTCTCTGCATTCTGGATTTAATGGTCTTGGCCTCCATTATGCAGGAGGAATTAAATCTCCTGCTGGAAATTGTGCGGGCTCTGCATTGGATGAATGCAGTGAACATTCACTTCTAGATAGAGCATGTGTATCTATTCATCATTCAAGTTCATGTTTTCTCCTCCATTGTTAACTGGACACAGAGAATAACTTGTGTTGAAATAGAAAGATGTACTAAAAGAGGAGAAAACTATGAAGTCTGAGCTCCTGGCACTTGCAGGTTAATTTTGTCTTTCACACTGTCCACACAGCTTTCTGTTGCTCCAGAGCCACCTCAAAACTGGCAGCCTTCTCTGCGAGTGAGATCCCAGTGGAGTGGAAAGAATGGGGCCATCAAAGAAGGAGGTGCCTTTCTCTGAAGGGAGAACTTCCACTTTGACTATAACCCTGTTGGAATAAGATCGAAGTCGGCGAACTCAAAAGGCTTCCATAGCCTTGGCAACTCATGACTAGAGCCTAGGGAGATTACTGACACCATAAACAAGAGTGCCCAATTGTTAAGTCAACAACAGGAGTCACTGTGTACTTACTTCTCATGTGGGATCTGTCCTTAGTGTGTTGTCCAGTGTGAAGTAATGCTATAACTAGTACTGAAACAGTATTTTACACTTTGTGTTTCTGTGTGGGTGCAAACTGATGAAATCTTTACTTAATATATACTGAATTGATCTTCTGTATATAAAGAAAATTGAAATGAATCTTGATGTGAATGGAATGGGAGAGGGAGCGGGAGATGGGAGGGGTATGAGTGGGAGGGAAATTATGGAGGGGAAGCCTTTGTAATCCATTAACTGTACTTTGAAAATTTATATTTACTAAATAAAAAATAAATAAACTGGCAGCCTTATGAACTTCCTAATAGATGGGTTTGAATGACCCATTCAAGTAGGGTATATGTTGCCTCCCAAATCCCAAGAAAGTGACCAATAATAAGACCAGTTTCCCTGTAGCGGGTATTACGAAGTGCAAGAAGAGAGATACTCTGGCATGCCCCAAATGACCTACAGATGTCACTGATGGGGGATACCCCTGAGCATTTACAGGATCCACCTTCCATCTTTTAGCATATATGCTAAAAGCATATATAACACATCTAGCAAATATACAGCCTGTTCACCAGGTCAACTCAGAATGATGTCATTACAGCAATGGAGCAACACAATGTTCTACGTAATCCCAATGACCTCAAGAACAAGAGTGATTAGGAAAACTCATCAAAGGTTGGTTCCTCTGGAAAGTAGACTATAAGATAAAGACCAGCATACAAAAAAAATGAAAATCAATTTTACCATCACTCCTCTATCTTGAACCTTTATTTTATGGTGACTAAAGATGTATTCCACAACAAAATTTAAAGTGATTTTCATTTTAAATCATTGTATGCTAACTTATAGTATATAATCATTTTAAGATTCGAAAAACATATAATTTAAAACTTGAGGCAGAGTTGTATGAGCCTTTATTTAAAAGATAACATTTTAAAATATAAAAATAAAATGATTATGGAAATTAATTTTTTATCTTATTGAC
Organism: Oryctolagus cuniculus; assembly: GCF_964237555.1. Classification (NCBI taxonomy): domain Eukaryota; kingdom Metazoa; phylum Chordata; class Mammalia; order Lagomorpha; family Leporidae; genus Oryctolagus; species Oryctolagus cuniculus. The sequence continues at coordinate 55,517,792 of NC_091443.1, forward strand.
TCCTCAATGTGGAAATTAATATTCTTATTTTATTGACTGCTCAAAATAGCATTGAAAAGTATTTCCATCAATACATAATTTCAATTTGTTATTCAACCAAATTAAACAGATAATATACCATGCTTTCATCTTTAAAACCAGATCTTAAAAAAACCCTTTCTTGTTCTTCCCTACATGATATCTCTTAACATAAGTACAGAAAGAAACTCACTTGTAGCTCAACATATTTTATAAGCCAAAAATCAAAAATACCAAGCAAGAATGGATAACAACCACAACAAAGAAAATGAGCTGCCATATCTCTTTGAAAACAGGTACAGAATTCAAATTTTAGATAATAAGAGGAGTAAATAAGAAAGATAATAGTAAAAACACAAAAACCAAGAAAAATAAAAAATTGTAGAGGGACCAGTAACTGTAGCATAGTGAGTAAAGTTGCCACCTGTGACTCCAGCAACCCATAAGGGTGAAGGTCCACATCCTGGCTACTCCAGTTCTTTTTTTTTTCTTGTTTTTAAAGGTTTATTTATTTATAAGACAGAGCTACAGAGAGAGAGAAGGAGAGAGAGAGAGAGAGAGAGAGAGAGAGAGATCTTCCATCCACTGGTATACCCCCAAAATGGTCACAATGGCTAAAATTGAGCCAGTCCCAAGCTAAGAGCCAGGAGCTTCCTCCACATCTGCCACATGGGTGCAGGGGTCCCAGGACTTGGGCCAGCCTCTGCTTTCCCAGGTGCATTAGTATGGAGCTGGATCAGAATGGAGCAGCCAGGACACAAACTGTCACCATATAAAGGATGCCAGTACTGTGGGAAGCAGCTTAACCTTCTCTGCCACAGCACCAGCCATCAGTTCCACTTCTCATCCAGCTCTCTGGTAATGCCCTGGGGAAATATGGAAAGACGTTGCAAGAGCTTGGGCCCCTGCACATACATGGTGAAGACCTGGGTGAAACTCCTGACTCCTGGCTTTGGTTTGGCCCAGCCCAAGACATTGTAGCCATTTGGGGAGTGAACAGTGGATGGAAGATCTCTCTTTCTCTCTCTCTCTCTCTCTCCCTCTCCCTTCCACTTTCTCTGTAACTCTGCATTTCAAACAAATAAAATGAATCCTAAAAAACATAAATTTGTAGAAAATCAAAGTAAAACCTGTTCATTTACATATATATATACATATATATATATGTATGTGTACATGCATATATAAAACAGGGAATCTCAGAAGAAATTACATGTAAAAATTTTGGCAGATATTTCACAGTAAAGCTTTGATTTGTTTACTAAAAAAAAAGAATGCTTTATTTCCAATTTTTTACTTCTTTTTTTCTTGCGTTTTCCTCCAAATATTTTATTAAAGTAAGACTACAATTTGTTTGTTTTTGTTAGAATGACATGACAAATTTATCTTGTGTTTTTCCTCCTTCTCTTAACTAGAAAAAAAATGTTATTCTTTGCCTTTGATGTAATCTTCCTAGTTATCAGATATTCTATAACTCACAGAAATAACTTCTTGTGCTTTATTCTGACATTATATACCCCATTTCTTAACAATAGTTATTTGCCTATAGAAGAACTAAAGTCATTTATATGTTTATTTTAAATATATTTGTACTGTGATAAATAGGTAACTACACTACAACATTTTGTAATTGATACCTAAATTACCTAAACTACTGTTCTGTATTGACTTGTGCCCAACAGAGAGATATTTGGAAGTCATAACACTCAGTACTTGTGAATGTGAACTTATTTGCAAATAGGCTCTTTACACATGTAGTCAAGCTAACATGTATTCATATTGGATTAAATTAATTAAAGACACTCTTTCATGTTGTGAAGTCTTGAGGATCATTGCCTTCTTAGGTATTTTTAATAGTTACTACACAAAAATATTATTCCTTAGGAACTGAATTTCAGGACTACTATAATCTGTAATTTTTAAATACTTTATATATAACTTTTCTTAATTTCAAAAGAAAAGACACCTCCATCCTAAGTGAAGGCAAAATAGACCCAGAATAAGGGTGAATGTTAAATCAAGAAAGAAGAAGCAGACTTTTTTTCTGAGCTTCCCTTTCATAATGAAAGTGAGAGAGAGAGACAGAGAGAAAGGTCTTTCTTTGCCGTTGGTTCACCCTCCAATGGCCGCCGTGACTGGCATGCTGCGGCCGGTGCACAACGCTGATCCAATGGCAGGAGCCAGATACTTCTCCTGGTCTCCCATGGGGTGCAGGGCCCAAGCACTTGGGCCATCCTCCACTGCACTCCCTGGCCACAGCAGAGAGCTGGCCTGGAAAGAGGGGCAACCTGGACAGAATCCGGCTCCCCGACCTGGACTAGAACCCAGTGTGCCGGCGCCACAAGGTGGAGGATTAGCCTAGTGAGCTGCGGCGCCAGCCAACTGTATCACCTTTTTTTAATCCTTTTTTAACTTTTATTTAATAAATAAAATTTCCTAAGTACAGCTTACGGATTACAATGGATTTTTCCCCCCATAACTTCCCTCCCACCCGCAACCATCCCATCTCCTGCTCCCTCTCCCATTCCATTTGTAGCAAGATTCATTTTCAATTATCTTTATATACAGATCAATTTAGTATATATTAAGTAAAGATTTCAACAGTTTGCACCCACACAGAAACACAAAGTGTAAAATACTGTTTGAGTATTAGTTATAACATTAATTCACATTGTACAACACATTAAGGACAGAGATCCTACATGAGGACTAAGTGCACAGTGACTCCTGTTGTTGACACTCTTGTTTATGGTGTCAGTAATCACCCGAGGCTCTTGTCGTGAGTTGCCAAGGCTATGGAAGCCTCTTGAGTTCGCCAACTCCAATCTTATTTAGACAAGGCCATATTCAAAGTGGAAGTTCTCTCCTCCCTTCAGAGAAAGCTACCTCCTTCTTTGATGGCCCATTCTTTCCTCTGGGATCTCACTCTCAGGGATCTTTCATTTAGGTCTTTTTTTTTTTCCAGAGTGTCTTGGCTTTCCATGCCTAAAATACTCTCATGGGCTCTTCAGCCAGATCTGAATGCCTTAAGGGCTGATTCTGAGGCCAGAGTGCTATTTAGGACATCTGCCATTCTATGAGTCTGCTGTGTATCATCTTTCTAATCACAAGATATTCAAGGCCCAGGTTTACAAAATGAATGAATCATTGTAGAGAAGGTTTTAGCTTGTCCTCAACTCATCCCTGCCCTACCATGGCCACTTCAAGTCCTTAAGTTTATATTCCTATAAACTTATGCCTGCATGTCAGAAGCTTTTACCTGCACTTTTACCTGCTCCTAGCATGGTGTCCACACGGCTTCAATCTCTTCCTCAAACCACAAGACCCTATCATGAACTAGTATCCAAGGAGTAGATTATTATACATAATAATGTCAATATAAGAAGTCTGTAACAGTGTTTTTTTTTCTTCATACTATTTATTGAACTCTACTTAGTGTAGGGTTAAACTTATGAGTATAAAGTAAACTGAAAGTGGATCTCTATAAAAATTAAGAGTGGAAATAGGAGAGGGATGAGGAAGAAGGGTTGGAGCATGGGTAGGAGTACCTGTATAAATGAAATACATGAAACTTGTATAGCTTAAATAAAATTTTAAAAAATGACTTTAGGGGCAAGCAGTATGGCATAGGAGGTTAAACATCTGCCTGCGGTACCACCACCCCATATGGCAGCCAGTTCAAGTCCCAGCTGTTCCACTTCCAATCCAGCTCCCGTCTTATGGCCTGGGAAAGCAGTAGAGGATGGAGTGCTTGGGCCCCTGCACCCACATAGGAGACCTAGAAGAAGCTTCTGGCTCCTGGCTTCAGATCAGCCCAGCTCCAGCCATTGGGGCCATTTGGGGAGTGAACCAGCAGATGGAAGACCTCTCTCTGTCTCTCCCTCTTTCTGTCTTCAACTCTGCCTCTCAAGCAAATAAATAAATCTTTTTTAAAAATTATTTCAGTTACACACACACACCAAAAAAGAACTGGAAGAAATACTCTCTGCTGACACACCTGGTGAACGAGACTAAATAAAGTCATTAGGATTCTGTGGTTTTTGCTTTTTAGGATTCAAAAAAAAAAGTTTGCGTCATTTATTACGTAACTACCTGAATCTTAAACTTCGTAAATAGTGAATAGATAAATATTTTAACGAAACACTAAAATGTCAGACCACAAATTTTCAACATCACATTTTATCTAGTTGCTGCATGTTTTATGCTTACTACTTTATGCTGGTAAGTAAGTAGAGAAAAAATATGTCCAGATTTTAGCAATACACGTAAGAGAGACCTACCATCCTGGGAGGCTGTGGAGTATGGTGATTTAGAACAGAGAAATAACTGCTTGGCTTTATAATCCAGCCCTACCACTCTCAGCTGCGTGTCCCTAGGCTAGTTACTAAATCTTTCCTTGCTTTAGTTACATAAGATGTAAAATAAGAATGAAAACATTACCTACTTGGCTGCTGTTAGAATTAAATGAGTTAATGTATAAAAACAACTTGGAATAATACTCATAACATTATATATGTTCAATTAATGTTATAGATGGTGGTAGAGGTATTGGTAGCTGGGCAAAAGCAATGAATGGACTTTAAATATCTTGGGAGAACAGAAAGAACACGGATAGATGATAAAGGAGCTGTGGCAGTTTTTACAAGGTTTAAAAATGAAAGTTAAGAGCACTCGGCCGGCACTGCTGCTCATTAGGCTAATCCTCCTCCTGCGGCGCCGGCACACCGGGTTCTAGTCCTGGTCGGGGCGCCGGATTCTGTCCCGGTTGCCCCTCTTCCAGGCCAGCTCTCTGCTGTGGCCAGGGAGTGCAGTGGAGAATGGCCCAAGTGCTTGGGCCCTGCACCCACATGGGAGACCAGGAGAAGCACCTGGCTCCTGGCTTCGGATCAGCACAGCACGCTGGCCGCAGTGCACCGGCCACAGCGGCCACTGGGGGGTGAACTAACAGAAAAGGAAGACCTTTGTCTCTCTCTCTCTCTCTCTCTCTCACTCACTGTCCACTCTGCCTGGCTAAAAAAAAAAAAAAAAAAAAAAAAAAAAAAAAAAGTTAAGAGCACGCTGAATGATAATAAGTCTGATCTGAATTTTATTTCTAATAATTGCATGTTTAAGTTTCCTTTTACAAATAAGAGTGTTAATAAGAGTGTGTGTTAATTGTTAAAGGAACAACAGAAGTCACTGTGCACTTACTCCCTATATAAGACCTCCATCCATGAGTTGTACTACGAGAATCAACTGCAAATTTTGTTCCCAAACTGTGCTCTATATGTTGGGGGGGGTGCAAATTGTTGAAGTCTATGCTTAGCATGGAGTTGGTCCTCTGTATATAAAGTCAAACTAAAAATGAGCCATAATGAAGAAGGAGATGGGAAAGGGAGAGGGAGGTGGGATGGGATTTGGGGGGAGGGGGGCCTCTGGGGGAAAGAACCAGTATATTCCTAAAGTTGTATCTATGAAAAAATGCATTCATTAAATCAAAAAAAATTTTAAGTTTCCTTTTGTCAAACAGAAAATCAGGGAATCATATAATATTTTTGAGGCTAATAGTCAAAGAGGCACTTTGAGGCCATCGGGAGAAAGAGACACACAAACAAAATTTATTAAGTGGAAAGAGGAACAATTTCATACATAAACAATGCCCAGCCAATGGATAATTTTATTAGACAGAAATATCCTGTACCTGGCTAAGTTAATGTCTTGGTCTGTATTTGCCCTAGCAAATAGATATCTTATGAGTGAGTTAACAATTTTAAAACCCAATTTAAATAAGAAAGGCATATACGAAAGAGTAAAATGACCTCCTAAAAGAAGTCTGAAATTTGTTGATGCTTGGAAAAGATGGATTTGCTATAAGGACCTATCAAAAATCACTAACTCACAATGATGAAAGTACGTTTGGGACATTTTTAAGAATCTTTAAAATAAGTAGACGTTAGTGTAACATTATCTTGGTTATTAGTTCATAAACCAATATATTTGCTTATAGAACAGAAAGATTCTATCTCTGGTTTACATTATCTTTGGGTTCCAAATTTTCTAAAGTGCCCCAAGTGTTCAGTCATGGGAATCATGATCCACTCATACAAATAAATAAATGTAATCTTCATACCCCGAATTACTGAACTTTACTTAAAATAACGACCAAATCTTGGTGGGTAATAAGAAAATGATGGTGAATGGTGCTTTTTTTAATGCAATTTTTTTTTTTTTTTTTTTGGACAGGCAGAGTGGACAGTGAGAGAGAGAGACAGAGAGAAAGGTCTTCCTTTTCCGTTGTTTCACCCTCCAATGGCCGCTGCAGCCGGCGTAGCATGCTGATCCGAAGCCAGGAGCCAGGTGCTTTTCCTGGTCTCCCATGCGGGTGCAGGGCCCAAGGACTTGGGCCATCCTCCACTGCACTCCCGGGCCACAGCAGAGAGTTGGACTGGAAGAGGGGCAACCGGGACAGAATCCGGCGCCCCAACCAGGACTAGAACCCGGTGTGCCAGTGCCGCAGGTGGAGGATTAGCCTATTGAGCCACAGCACCGGCCTGGTGAATGGCCTTTAAAGTGTTCATTAAGGTAGCAATATATGGGGCAATAGCAGTTAAAGCTGCCGCCTGCAGTGCCGGCATCCTTTATGGGCGCCAGTTCAAGTCCCAGCTGCTCCACTTCCAATCCAGCTCTCTGCTATGGCCAGGGAAAGCAGTAGAGGATGGCCCAAGTCCTTGGGTCTCTGCACCCATGTAGGAGACCCAGAGGAAGCTCCTGGCTCCTGCTTTGGAACGGCACAGGTCCAGCCATTAAGGCCATCTGGGGAGTGAAGCAGCAGATGGAAGACCACTCTCTCTCTCCCCCATCTCTTTCTCTCTCTCTCTCTCCCCCACCACCTCTGCTCTCTGTAACTCTGCCTTTCAAATAAATAAATCTTAATTATGGATGTTTGAGTAAGTGACATAAATAAAAGCCATGGATAGGATGAGTGATGGTATAAGAACATAGTTATAAAATAATTTGGACTTGGTTCCAGAAATTTCTTGTTAGTATGCATATAAATAAAGAACTTGGAAACAACAAATAATCATATGAAACTGATGTCCACTTTAAAAATAATAATCTCAAAAATGTCACTTCTGCTGTAACTGGAGCTAGAAATAGAAAAGCAATATAAAGCTAGCAGTATAATCTGTTAGCGAAAGTCTCAAGAATCCCAACCAACAAGTGAGTTTATTTTAATTTTTTTAAATCAAAAATAAGGAAACCTGATTCTCAACTTTATATATATATATATATATATATGTTATCTAATACCTTATCCTGAGTATTACCATCTATAAAATAACTTAGTTGAGATTCGTAATCTCTCAAATTCCAAATCTAAAATTCCACAAATGTATTATGTAATCAACAGTTCTTTAAGGAATCAAAAGATCTAAGAAGCAAGCAGACACTAAAGGAGGAGGTGGAAAAAATCAAAACAAGTAGGTATTATGGCACTTTAATAGTCTGAGAAAAGAACACTAATCAATTCAAAACAAGGGAAGTGTGACAGGCAGTTAGTAGCAGTTAAGACATCACCCATGGCCCACATCCAATTTTTTGAGTTCAACACCCAACTCCAGCTCATGACTCCAGCTTCCTACTACTGCAAATTCTGGGAGGTAGTGGTGTTGACTCAAGTTACCAAGTTCTAGCTCCTGACTTCACCCATTGCAAGCATACAGGGATTGAACCGGAATATTGGGCATCTCTCTTTCTCTTTCTCTCTCTCTCAAGAGAAAATCTAACAGTGAAATAAATAATACACTAATTTTCAGCACTAAATTATTTAATATTTTCTACATTTGGCACCTTTTGAGGGAGGAGGCTATTGAAAGTGTTGGATTAGGTGAATACTGGTTTTGGGTTGAAATACTTTACATAGAAGCCATAAGGAGAATAAACAGAAAGCATTTCTTAATTATAAAAAAATTATCAAGGTAAAAATATCGCACAATTATCATAAATAATTTTGTTGAATAAACCCAGTTTCAGAAACATGGAAGTGTTCAATGTTAACTCCCTTTATTCTTATTGATTGGGATACTAGAGATACACAGTAACATGGTAAATGCTTAAATGTAACCTAAAATATAAAATTAATACAGATCTAAAGTTTTGATGACTTTATTTTGTCTCTTTTTATTGAGCTTATAGAACTACATTTTTAGATTATTTAGGACAGCTTCCTGTAACTCACAAGCTGACGGCAAAGTTTCTTCATTGCTGATTTCATCTCCTTGTTTCTGAACGTATAGATGACTGGATTCAGAAAAGGAGTGAGAATTGCATCAAAGATAGCAAGAAATTTGTCCAAGTGTGATGAGGGGAAGGGCCAGGTGTAGAAAAAGATTAACGGCCCAAAGAATAAGACCACCACAGTGACGTGAGCCGACAAGGTAGAGAGGGCCTTGGATAAACCACCTGAAGAATGTTTCCGAACAGTGACCAGAATGAAGATGTAAGAAATAATTAATATGAAGAAGGACCCCACAGAGATGAGTCCACTATTGGCTGTGACCATGAACTCAAGTCTATTGGTCTCTGTGCAAGCAAGTTTAATGAGCTGAGGGAGATCACAGTAAAAACTATCCAATACATTTGGGCCACAAAATGGTAAATCTATAACAAAAGCCAACTGGGCCACTGAGTGGATGAGGCCAAGGATCCAGGCAGCAATCAAAATTAAAATGCACATTCTTGGGCTCATGATAGTCAAGTAGTGTAGAGGCTTACAGATGGCTACATATCTGTCAAAGGCCATGGCTATGAGCAGCACCATTTCTGTGCCACCAATAGTATGAATGAAGAAGATCTGAGTTATACAACCCCCAAAAGAGATGGCTTTGTGCTTTCTAAAAAGGTCATACATCATTTTGGGGGCTGCAATAGAGCAAACCCCCAGGTCAAGAAAGGAGAGGTTGGCCAACAGGAAGTACATGGGGGAGTGTAAGTTGGAGTCAGAGGTCACAGAAAACACAATGAGGAGGTTTCCCATCAGGCTTGCCATGTAGAACATGGAGGAAACAAGGAAAAGAAGGAGTTGGATCTCCCATGAATTGGAGAGTCCCAGGAACACAAACTCAGACACCATAGAGTGGTTGGCTCCAGCCATTATCTTGTGAGCATAGCTGACCCTAACAAGACCTGAAAAAGAGAAAATCAAGCCTGTATGAGTCATTAACTGCATGAGTTTCAAACTGTAGAGAAAAAAAAAGTTACTCTGTCTCACAAAATCAAAACTCCTTTATTTAACCTATAAATTGTACTTGCAGGAAATAGGCTATAATTTATCACTTCCAAGCACTTCTTCTAACTCCCCAGACCCTAAAATCTTCAAGGTGTTGATACGTAAAGATCAGACAGCAGCAAATGCTACATTAGACAAAGGGTAATAAGAGAGTTAGCAATTCCATGGAATAACATGAATATTGGTTTTTTTTCCCTCATAATTAGTTACTCCTGCTGGTGGAGTTCTATAAATGTCAAGAAATTTCTGAAGACCTTTAGTTATCTTACCCTTTGATCACTCCTAAATACAGTGCTATCACTGACTCATTAATACTCTTCCTGTTTAGTTTTGTGCTATTACAATTTGATCAAGTCATATTAAAGATTTTTTTCTGATAAGCAGCAAAGAGAATACGGAAATCCTGAAAGTATCCCACTTTTGTAGCTTAATTAGGGCTTGGAAGCGGTCACAAAGTGACCACTATGGCAGAGTTAGAAAACAGATTAATGCTGCCAAACTAAACATGGATAAAGTGAATGCAAGGTAGCAAACAAAGGCCAGCACCATGGCTCCCTAGGCTGATCCTCCGCCTGCGGTGTCAGCACCCCGGGTTCTAGTCCTGGTCGGGGCGCCGGATTCTGTCCCAGTTCCCCTCTTCCAGTCCAGCTCTCTGCTGTGGCTAGGGAGTGCAGTGGAGGATGGGCCAAGTGCTTGGGCCCTACACCTGCATGGGAGACCAGGAGGAAGCACCTGGCTCCTGGCTTAGGATCGGCGCAGTGCACTGGCCGTGGCAGCCATTTGGGGGGTGAACCAACGGAAAAGGAAGACCTTTCTCTCTGTCTCTCTCTCTCTCACTGTCTAACTCTGCCTGTCAAAAAAAAAAAAAAAAAAGGTAGCAAACCAAATTCCACGTGATTCATATCTATGCAGCATTGTTCATACCATATTAACTTTTCATAGTTCGTGTGATGGTATAAAGAATTTTGTACTTGAAATCAGAAGTTCTGGGGTTCAAACCTATTCCTAAGCCCATGAGAATGCTTTTTTGACAGGCAGAGTGGACAATGAGAAAGACAGAGACAGAGAGAAAGGTCTTCCTTTTCCGTTGGTTCACCCCGCAATGGCCACTGCGGCCGGTGCACTGTGGTCGGCGCACCGCACTGATCCGAAGCCAGAAGCCAGGTGCTTCTCCTGGTCTCCCATGCGGGTGCAGGGCCCAAGCACTTGGGCCATCCTCCACTGCACTTCCAGGCCACAGCAGAGAGCTGGACAGGAAGAGGAGCAACTGGGACAGAATCCGGCGCCCCGACCGGGACTAGAACCCGGTGTACCTGTGAATTAGCCTATTGAGCCGCGGCGCCAGCCAACCCATGAGAATTTGAGTAAGTCCTTTCTCCCACCTTATCTACTCAACTATCTTCTTGAATTCTTTTTTAATTACTTTTAGATAAAAGATGGTGATGCTAAGTAATCCTTCTAAGTCCAACACTTCTATTATCCTGTAATACAAGGCTAGTCCAGTATGCAATGAAAAACACCATAATGATGATACCCTGTGCACTGACTGCAACCATATTTGAAGTTTTCCCTTGTTTGCAATTGGTTATCAATCCCATATCACATAGATACCCTCTCTTCACATCAATCTCCCTCTTCTGTTATTCATTTTACAACTCAATATATTATTACAAATTTGTTGCGTAATTCATTTTAGTATTTACTAGACTATGTATAATAAGTCTGCACAACAGACAATATGAACTTAACATTCACTACCATTATGGGTTTTACATTTTAGCTCATATCAAAAAATATAAATAACAAAAGATGTATTGCATAAAAAACATTGAATAAGTGGTAGATCATAACACTTTTGAGGCAAAAAAGATGCCCATGAGCCAGGGTGATCAGGGCTGTCATCACAAAAAAATAAGAACCTATGCTGCAATTCAAGAGCTGGATCTAATTTATTTCAATATACAGTTTCATGTCTGAGCTTACAGAATTACTGAGACACTCTCAGGGAATATCTACAAGTTTGGAGTAGTAGTTGATGAGCTACTTAAGGCAATTATGAAAAGCAAAACTGAAACAGGAACAGTGGCTACCTGCACAGGACACCACAGAAACTCCTGTACCTACACTATCTTGTTTCATACTAGAAAAACCATTAAAATTTCTATTATTGACTTATTTTACATTTAATGAAGTCAAGATCAAGAGAGGAGAAAAAAACAAGCTGGAATAGTAAGTGCAGAAATTCTACTGAGTCTGGTCTGCCTCTTACCCAGTATGTAGAAAAGGCTTGGCTCTTTTCTCATGACTTTTCAATTGTGTTATACACCTTAGTCTCTTTCTGGGTGCCTCATTTTCAGTCTTAGAACCCTCAGCAGATCTAAGCAAGAAAGGAAATACGATTTGTCCTCAAGTATTCACATGCATCTAGGTTTCATAAAATACTCTAAATATTTTTATAATTCAACCTAGCTTTTTGAATAAACATAAGAGAAGGCAAATCACGGAATACCTGCAGCTCAAAGAAACCCGGTTATGTTCCCAGATATTCATTACCTTGATCAACATGAAACACTTCAGTTTCCCACAGAAGAGACTCAGTTCTCACCATTCTAATGAATAAAAAAAGCAAAATTGCTCTGTCTCCATGTCAAGAATGAAATAAAGGCCAGTCCTAAAGCAAGCCAGATTCTATTCCCACGCACGGACCACCTCCTAACCATTCTGATGTCCTTTTTGGATCTCAATCTTGGATAGTAATGAAAAAGAAAGGACATTTCATTTTTTCCTTTTCATTTGTATTGATTCTTGCTCATTAAGCTCAACAGAAGCTGCTTCCCTTGTGCACAGTATCTTTTAATTGATTTCAATATGGAAGAGTCCCGTCACCACATCCATCTGTTCAACATTGGCCCTTGTAGACTTCAACATTGCACACTGTTTCTATATTTGCCATCAATTCATTCAAATACCAAAGGTATGAGTATTTCCAGAGACTTACCATCACTGCAACTAGTATTAGTTCAAGCACAAACAAGTATAAAAATGCTGTTACAGTGAGAGTTATTGCTAATTGGCACAAAGAGGAGTGTTGACCAAATGATTCCTTGGAGACACAGGATCATGAATATGAGTTCATTCATCCAGGGGAATTGTCATTCAGAGTCCTAGGAAGCCAAGAGAGGAAGCTACAAATACATCACAAAATATGAGGAAGTAGGGAATAAAAACATATGAATGTAAAACATAAATTATATAAGATAGAACTAAGTGATGTCATACCCTGAAACCTCAAACAGAAACCATACCTTCTTTTCAAGTATCCATGGAAATTATATATGTGACTACATATTATATCACAGTAAATTGCACAAATTTGGAAATAGTATAGATAATACAGTTCAATAAAAATTGAAGAAAATTTGAATTTAATAAAATAGTTTGACTTAATAAGTCAAAAAATAAACTGAACCTGAAGGAATTAAATCTTTCTCTATGTTACCAAAACATGCCAAAAAAAAAAAACCTTACCAAAGGCTTTTTTCAAGATGGCAGAATGGGAAAGTAGCTTACTGCTCTAGTGTAGGGAAGTATAGCTTTAAAAAAGTGGATAGAGTGCTATCCCTGGGAAGGATTAGGGAGAAAATGGCAGAGGAAGCTCCACACAAACGGGGGACACTGTGAACCTACATGGAGGTTAGGGACTTGCACAGCTTGGGACCACAATAGCCAAGAGCCTCAGCACCAGCTTTGGAGTGAGGTGAGACCAGACTGCATCAACCCAAGCCACTGTTGATAAAGCTGCAGGAAGATCCTGCAATGGGCCCAAGTTGGAGCCCTGTGAGGGACAGTGTACTTGCCAACCTAGAGGGGGAAAAGACAGAGCACATTTCTCTCTCCCCAACCACCTAGCACCAGTGTCCTGTAACTAACATAGACTGGTCTGACACTATTTTGGACATACATACATCTGTGCCTGCACGTGTCCACACACCCAGCAACCAGCAGAGAGCAGATGCCTAAGTCTGACTGGAAGAATTGATAGGGGACTGGGTGCTCATGACTGTGGGAGCCTTGTATGCTGCGACTCTGAAAACACGGTGGATACATGGGAGGGAACAGGGTGTGGCTGGGACTTTGGGTAGTAACTGTGGGTGGTCCACATGCTCAGGGACCCCTGAATCCCTGATGAGAGGCATTGCTGCTCACGCTGAGGAATGCACAGATCCTTTGTGATGTTCCTATGGCAGCAGATGAAAACTGAACTCAATGGGGCCAATGCCAGGCATTGGTCTCCTTTGAGGAGAGGAAGTAAACATGAGAATATGCCAACAGGTCACAACAAACCTCCCCTCTTATTTAAAAAAAATTTACCACACTCAACTCAGCTGGCACCTTGGACGCTCCCCTTACCATAGAGCACTGAGAAGAGCTCCCTGAACACACCCAGCACACACCTCTAGGTATTCACTGAAAGAGCAGACACTCCACTAAGCCATGGAGGCATAGTCCAAAGTTAAAGCCATCACTGGGGCAAAAATACCAAGTATCACCACAAATGCCTAATATAACTGCAGCAATTCCAGAAACAAGAATAAGGAAGACAATACGACACCCCAAAAGAACACAACACTTTAATACTAGAATGTGGAGATGAAGAGACTGAATAAATATCAGAAATGGAGCACAAAAAATTATTTATAGGATCACTTAGAAGTAGTCAGAAGGCTAATACTAACTGATAGAATCAAAAAGGGAGAGAACGATCCATCATGGGAAACGGGATACACAGCAGACTCATAGAATGGCAGATGTCCTAAACAGCACTTTGGCCTCAGAATCAGCCCTTAAGGCATTCGGATCTGGCTGAAGAGCCCATGAGAGTATTTTAGGCATGGAAAGCCAAGACACCCTGGGGAAAAAAAAAAAAAAAAAAAGAAGACTTAAATGAAAGATCTCTGTGAGTGAGATCCCAGTGCAAAGAACAGGTCATCAAAGGAGGAGGTACCTTTCTCTGAAGGGAGGAGAGAACTTCCACTTTGACTATGACCCTGCTGGAATAAGATCAAAGTCAGTGAACTCAAAGACTTCTATAGCCTTGGCAACTCATGACTAGAGCCTAGGGAGATTACTGATGCCATAAACAAGAGTGTCAAATTGTTAAGTCAACAACAGGAGTCACTGTGTACTTACTTCTCATGTGGGATCTGTCCTTAGTGTGTTGTCCAGTGTGAAGTAATGATATAACTAGTACTGAAACAGTATTTTACACTTTGTGTTTCTGTGTGGGTGCAAACTGATGAAATCTTTACTTAATATATACTAAATCAATCTTCTGTATATAAAGATAATTGAAAATGAATCTTGATGTGAATGGAATGGGAGAGGGAGCAGGAGATGGGAGGGGTGAGAGTGGGAGGGAAATTATGGGGGGGAAGTGATTGTAATCCATAAACTGTACTTTGGAAATTTATATTTACTAAATTAAAAAAAATGGGAAAAAGAGATGGGCAAAGGACTTAAACAGATATTTTCCAAAAGAGTAAATCCAAATAGTCAATAGACATGTGCAAAAGATATTCAGGATCACTAGCTGTCAGGGAAATGCAAATCAAAACCACAATGAGGTTTCACCTCACCCAAGTTAGAAAGGCTCACATACAGATATCAACAAACAACAAATGCTGTCAAGGATGTAGGGGAAGGGTACCCTAATCCACTGTTGGAAAGAATGTAAACTGGTAAATTCACTATGGAAGACAGTATGGAGATACCTCAAAAATCTGAATATAGACCTACCGTATGACTGACCCAGCCATTCCACTCCTGGGAATTTACCCAAGGGAAATGAAATCAGTACACGAAGGAGTTATCTGCACCACCATGTATACTGCAACTCAATTAAAATAGTAAGATACAGAATCAACCTAAACACCCATCAACCAAAGACTGGATAAAGAAATTATGGGATATGTACATTACGGAATACTACACAGCAGTAAAAAAAAATGAAATCCTGTCATTTTCAACAAAATGGATGAATCTGGAAAACATCATACTTAATGAAATAAGCCCGTCCCAAATGGACAAATACCATATGTCCTCCCTGATCTGTGAGAACTAATAGAGAGCCTTAAAAACAGAATGAGTGAAACAGAAGAGAGAATATCCGACTTAGAAGGCAGAGCACAGGAAAGTATACAGTCAAACCAAAGAAAAGAGGAAATTAGAAATCTAAAAAATATTGTCGGGAATCTACAGGATACTATTAAAAAAAAAAATTCAGGTTCTAGGAGTTCCTGAAAGCATGGAGAGAGAGAAAGGATTAGAAGGCTTTTTTAGTGAGATACTAGCAGAAAGTTTTCCAGGTTTGGAGAAGGACAGACATCCTGGTACAGGAAGCTCATAGAACCCCTAATAAATGTGACTGAAAGATATCCTCACCACGACATGATGTAATCAAACTCACCACAGTGAAACATAAAGAAAAGATCCTAAAATGTGCAAGAGAGAAACGTCAAATTACTCTCAGAGGATCTCCAATCAGATTCACAGCAGACTTCTCATCAGAAACACTACAGGCTAAGAGAAAATGGCGAGATATAGCCCAGGTACTAAGAGAGAACAACTGCCAGCCCAGAATATTATATCCTGCTAAGCTATCATTTGTGAATGAAGGTGAAATAAAGACCTTTCATAGCAAACAGAAATTGAAAGAATTTGTCGCCACTCATACAGCCCTGCAAAAGATGCTAAAAGATGTGCTACACACGGAAACACAGAAACATGGCCATCAATATGAAAGAAGGTAAAGGAAGAAAACCTCCCAGTAAAAGATCATAGGAAGCTCAAAGCATATACTAGAAAATATCTTTGGCAAATGGCAGGGCAAAGGACTACTTATCAATAGTCACATTGAATGTTAATGGTCTCAACTCTCCAGTTGAGACACAGACTGGCTGAATGGGTTAAGGAAAAAAACATATCTAGTTGCTGCCTACAAGAAACATATCTTTCCAACAAAGATGAATGCAGACTGAAAGTGAAAGGTTGGAAAAAGATATTCCATACCAACAGAAACCAAAAAAAGCATGTGTAGCCATATTAATATCAAACAAAATAAACTTTAAAACAAAAACTGTTAAGAAAGACAAAGAGGGGCACTACATAATGATTAAGGGATCAATTCAACAGGAAGATGTAACTATTATCAATGTATATGCACCTAATCACAGGGCACCGGTTTATTTAAAATATTTGTTAAGGGACTTAAAAGGAGACTTAGACTCCAATACAATAGTACTGGAGGACTTCAATACTCCACTATCAGAAATAGACAGATCAATAGGACAGAAGATCAACAAGGAAACAGCAGATTTAATCGACACTATTGCCCAAAAGGAGCTAACAAATATCTATAGAACTTTCAATCCTATATTTAAGAATTTACATTCTTCTCAGCAGTGCATGGAACCTTCTCTAGGATTGACCACATACTAGGCCATAAAGCAAATCTCAGCAAATTCAAAAGAATTAGAATCATACCATGAAGCTTCTCAGACCATAAAGGAATGAAATTGGAAATTAGCAACTCAGGAATCCCTAGAGAGTATGCAAACACATGGAGATTGAACAACATGCTCCTGAATGAACACTGGGTCATAAAAGAAATCAAAAGAGAAAAAAAAACTTTCTGGAAGTAAATGAGGATAACAACACAACATATCAAAACTTATGGGATACAGCAAAAGCAGTATTGAGAGGCAAGTTTATAGCAATAGGTGCCTACATCAAGAAATTGGAAAGGCACCAAATAAATGAGCTTTCAATGCATCTCAAGGATCTAGAAAAACTGCAGCAAACCAGACCCAAATCTAGTAGGAGAAGAGAAATAATTAAAATCAGAGAAGAAATCAACAGGATTGAATAAAAAAAATTTACAAAAAATCAGCCAAACGAAGAGCCAGTTTTTTTAAAAAATAAACTAAATTGACATACCATTGGCCCAGCTAACTAAAAAAAGAAGAGAAAAGACCCAAATCAATAAAATCAGAGATGAAAAAGGAAATGTAACAACAGACACCACAGAAATAAAAAGAATCATCAGAAATTACTACAAAGAGTTGTATGCCAGCAAACAGGAAAATCTATCAGAAATGGATAGATTCCTGGACGCATACAATCTACCTAAATTGAGCCATGAAGACATAGAAAACCTAAACAGACCCATAACTGAGACAGAAATTGAACCAGTAATAAGGGCCCTCCCAACAAAGAAAAGCCCAGGACCAGATGGATTCACTGCTGAATTCTACCAGACATTTAAAGAAGAACTAACTCCAATTCTTCTCAAACTATTCAGAACAATCAAAAATGAGAGAATCCTCCCATATTCTTTCTATGAAGCCACGATCACCTTAATTCCTAAGCCGGAAAAAGATGTAGCATTGAAAGAAAATTACAGACCAATATCCCTAATGAACACAGATGCAAAAATCCTCAATAAAATTCTGGCCAATAGAATACAACAACACATCAGAAGATCATCCACCTACACCAAGTGGGATTTATCCCTGGTATGCAGGGATGGTTCAATGTTCACAAATCAATCAATGCGATACACCACATTAACAGACTGCAGAAGAAAAACCATATGATTATCTCATTAGATGCAGAGAAAGCATTCGATAAAATTCAACACACTTTCATGATGAAAACTCTAAGCAAATTGGGTTTGGAAGGAACATTCCTAAGTACAATCAAAGCAATTTATGAAAAACCCACAGCCAACATCCTATTGAATGGGGAAAAGTTGGAAGCATTTCCACTGAGATCTGGTACCAGACAGGGATGC
This sequence comes from Oryctolagus cuniculus, assembly GCF_964237555.1. NCBI lineage: Eukaryota > Metazoa > Chordata > Mammalia > Lagomorpha > Leporidae > Oryctolagus > Oryctolagus cuniculus. Next base: position 55,535,929 of record NC_091443.1, read on the forward strand.
CCACTCTCACCACTGCTATTCAATACAGTTCTGGAAGTTTTAGCAAGAGCCATCAGGCAAGAAAAAGAAATTAAAGGGATACAAATTGGGAAGGAAGAAGTCAAACAATCCCTCTTTGTAGACGATATGATTTTTTATTTAGGGGATCCAAAGAACTCTACTAAGAGACTATTGGAACACGTAGAAGAGTTTGGCAAAGTAGCAGGATACAAAATCAATGCACAAAAATCAACAGCCTTTGTATACACAGGCAATGCCACGGCTGAGGAAGAACTGCTAAGATCAATCCCATTCACAATAGCTACAAAAACAATCAAATACCTTGGAATAAACTTAACCAAGGACATTAAAGATCTCTATGATGAGAATTAGAAAATCTTAAAGAAAGAAATAGAAGAGGATACCAAAAAATGGAAAAATATTTCATGCTCATAGTTTGGAAGAATCAATATCATCAAAATGTCCATTCTCCCAAAAGCAATTTATAGATTCAATGCAATACCAATCAAAATACCAAAGACATTCTTCTCAGATCTGGAAAAAATGATGCTGAAACTCATATGGAGACACAGGAGACCTCGAATAGCTAAAGCAATCTTGCACAACAAAAACAAAGCCAAAGGCATCACAATACCAGATTTCAGAAAATACTATAGGGCAGTTGTAATCAAAACAGCATGGTACTGGTACAGAAACAGATGGATAGACCAATGGAACAGAATAGAAACACCAGAAATCAACCCATTTGCAGCCAACTTATATTTGATCATGGATCTAAAACCAATTCCTGGAGCAAGGACAGTCTATTCAATAAATGGTGCTGGGAAAATCGGATTTCCACATGCAGAAGCATGAAGCAAGACCCATACCTTACAACTTACACAAAAATCCACTCAACATGGATTAAAGACCTAAACCTACAACCCGACACAATCAAATTATTACAGAACATTGGAGAAACCCTGCAAGATATTGGCACCAGCAAAGACTTCTTGGAAAAGACCCTGGAGGCACAGGCAGTCCAAGCCAAAATTAACTATTGGGATTACATCAAATTGAGAAGTTTCTGTACTGCAAAAGAAACAGTCAGGAAAGTAAAGATTGACCGACAGAATGGGAAAAAATATTTGCAAACTATGCAAGATAAAGGATTAATAACCAGAATCTACAAAGAGATCAAGAAATTCCACAACAACAAAACAAACAACCCACTTAAGAGATGGGCCAAGGACCTCAATAGACATTTTTCAAAAGAGGAAATCCAAATAGCCAACAAGCACATGAAAAAATGTTCAAGATCACTAGAAATCAGAGAAATGCAAATCAAAACCACAATGTGGTTTCACCTCACCCCGGTTAGAATGGTTTACATACAGAAATCAACTAACAACAGATGCTGGCAAGGATGTGGGGAAAAAGCGACACTAACCTAATGTTGGTGGGGATGCAAACTGGTTAAGCCACTATGGAAGTCAGTCTGGAGATTCCTCAGAAACCTGAAGATAACCCTACCATTCAACCTAGCCATCCCACTCCTTGGAATTTACCCAAAGGAAATTAAATTGGCAAACAAACAAGCTGTCTGCACCTTAATGTTTATTGCAGCTCAATTCACAATATCTAAGACCTGGAATCAACCTAAATGCCCATCATCAGTAGACTGGATAAAGAAATTATGGGATATGTACTCTATAGAATACTACACAGCGGTAAAAAAAAAAATTTAAATCCGGTCATTTGCAACAAAATGAAGGAATCTGGAAAACATAATGCTGAGTGAAATTAGCCAGTCCCAAAGGGACAAAGATCATATGTTCTCCCTGATCAGTGACAACTAACCGAGCACCAAAAAAGGAAACCTGCTGAAGTAAAATTGACACTGTGAGAAACGGTGAAGTGATCAGCCCTTGCCCTGACTGTTGATGAACAACTTAATACTTTATCCCTCCTAGTATTTTTGTTTGTTTGTTCTACTTAATACTATTGGTTGAACTCTGTAATTAATACACAGTTATTCTTAAGTGTTGAAACTTAACTGAAAAGTGATCCCTGTTAAATATTAGAGTAGGAATAAGAGAGGGAAGAGATGTACAATTTGGGACATGCTCAATTGGACTTGCCCCAAAAGGTAGAGTTAGAAATGTGCCAGGGGATTCCAATTCAATCCCATCAAGGTGGCATGTACCAATGCCATCTCACTAGTCCAAGTAATCAATTTCTGTTCACAATTGATCATAATGATAGGACTAAGAGTCAAAGGGATCACATAAACAAGCCTAGTGTCTGCTAATACTAACTGATAGAATTAAAAACGAGAGAACGATCCAACATGGGAAGTGGGATACACAGCAGACTCATAGAATGGCAGATGTCCTAAACAGCACTCTGGCCTCAGAATCAGCCCTTAAGGCATTCGGATCTTGCTGAAAAGCCCTTGAGAGTATTTCAGGCATGGAAAGCCAAGACACTGTGGCAAAAAAAAAATGAAATGACCTAAATGAAAAATCTCTGTGAGTGAGATCCCAGTGCAAAGAACAGGTCATCAAAGGAGGAGATACCTTTCTCTGGAGGGAGGAGAGAACTTCCACTTTGACTATGACCTTGTCTAAATAAGATCAGAGTCCGCGAACTCAAAAGGCCTCCATAGCCTTGACAACTCATGACAAGAATCTAGGGTGATTACTGATGCCATAAACAAGAGTGTCAAAATTGTTAAGTCAACAATAGGAGTCACTGTGCACTTACTCCTCATGTAGGATCTCTGTCCTTAATGTGCTGTACATTGTGATTTAATGTTACAACGAGAACTCAAACAGTATTTTTCACTTTGTGTTTCTGTGTGGGTGCAAACTGTTGAAAGCTTTACTTAATATATGCTAACTTGACCTTCTGTATGTAAAGATAGTTGAAAATGAATCTTGATGTGAATGGAAGGGGAGAGGGAGTGGGATAGGGGAGGGTTGCAGGTGGGAGGGAAGTTATGGGGGGGGGGGGCATTGTACTCCATAAGCTGTACTTTGGAAAGTTATATTCATTAAATAAAATTAAAAAAAAAACGTGAAAAACATGATCATCTTGTAGAAAATCTTAAAATTCTGGCAAAAAAAAAAAACTCCTGGAATTAATGAGTGATTATACTAAAGTTGCAAGATACAAGATTAACATGAAAAATCAGTTATTTTCCAATATGCTAGCAAGGAACAAGTGGAGTTTGACATTAAAAACACAATACCATTTATATTAACACACAAAAAATGAAAGTTGTGTATAAATGTAACAGAATATGTATAAGACCTAAATTAGGAAAACTACAAACTCTAATGAAAGAAATCAAAGAACTACACTGAGAAATATTCCATATTCATGGGTAGAAAAATTCGATATTGTCAAGATATCACTTCATCTCAACTTAGTCTACAGATTCAATACAAATCCCAATCAAGCCAAAACAAATTACTTTGTGTATATTAACAAAATGATTATAAAGTTTTTGTGGAGAAACACAAGACCCAGAATAAATAACACAATATTACAGGAAAAAAAAAACATAGTTGGAGGATGGGGACTGACTTCTAGACTTACTATAAAGCTACAATAATCAAGAAAGCAGCAATATTAACAAAAGGACATGAATCTAGATTCATAGAACAAAATAGGAATTCCAGAAATAGACCCATGTGAATACACTCAACTGGTCATTTATAAAGGAATCAAAATAATACAGTTGGGGAAAGAGTAATCCTTTTTTTAAAAGATTTATTTTTTAATTTATTTGAAAGAGTTACAGAGAGAGGTAAAGACAGAGAGGTCTTCCATATACTGGTTCACTCCCCAAAAGCCGCAACAGCCAGAGCTGAGCCATTCCAAAGACAGGCGCTACTTCCAGGTCTCCAACGTGGGTGCAGGGGCCCAAGGACTTGGGCCATCCTCTGCTGCTTTTCCAGGTGCATTAGCAGGAATCTGGATCAGAAGTGGAGTATTAGGGGGCCACCGCTTGCAGTGCCAGCATCCCATATGGCAGCTGGTTCAAGTCCCAGCTGCTTCACTTCTGATCCAGCTCTTTGCTATGCCCTGGGAAAGCAGAAGATGGCCCAAGTCTTTGGGCCCCTGCACCCACCTGGGAGACCAGAAAGAAGCTCCTGCATCCCAGCTTCGGATCAGCACAGCTCTGGCTGTTGCAGCCAATTGCAGAGTAAACCAGAGGATGGAAGATCTCTCTCTCTCTCTTTCTGCCTCGCCTCCTTTCTCTGTGTAACTCTTACTTTCAAATTAATAAACTTAAAAAAAAAAAAAAGAAGAAGAAGATAAAGAAGAAAAAGAACTGCAGTATTAGGGACTCAAACCAGGGCCCATATGGGATGCCAGAGCTGCAAGCTGGGGCTTTAACCCACTTAACCATAGAGCTGCCTCCAAGGGTAATTTTTTTTTTTTTTTTTTTTTTGGACAGGCAGAGTGGACAGTGAGAGAGACAGAGAGAAAGGTCTTCCTTTTGCCGTTGGTTCACCCTCCAATGGCTGCTACGGCCAGCGCGTTGCTGCCGGCGCGCTGCGCTGATCCGAAGCCAGGAGCCAGGTGCTTCTCCTGGTTTCCCATGGAGTGCAGGGCCCAAGCACTTGGGCCATCCTCCACTGCACTCCTGGGCCACAGCAGAGAGCTGGCCTGGAAGAGGAGCAACCGGGACAGAATCCGGCGCCCCAACCAGGACTAGAACCCGGTGTGCCGGCGCCGCAAGGTGGAGGATTAGCCTATTGAGCCGCAGCACCGGCCCCAAGGGTAATCTTTTAAATAAATGGTGTCGGAATAACTGGACTTCTACATGCAAAAATCAAATTTATACCCAGACCTTACACTTTTCACGAAAATTAACTCAAAACCAGCCAAACACAAAACATCTGTAAGAAAACAGAAAATATTTTTAATACAACAGCAAAGGTACAATTCATGAAAAAAAAAACTGAAAAGCTGGACTTAGTTAAAAATAAAAATTTTTTTAAAAATAAAAATTTCTTTGCACAAAAGACATGGCCACCACAATGGGAAAACAAGACACAGACAAGTAGAAAATTGCTGCAAAAGGTATATATGATAAATGACTGCTATCCAAAACACAAAAAAGAACTTTTTTTTAAAGATTAATTTTATTTATTTGAAAGACAGAGTTAAAGAGAGAGAGGTCTTCCATCTGCTGGTTCAGGCCAGGACTTTAACCCACTGCACCACAGCACCAGCCCACAAGAAAGAACTCTTAAAACTCACAGAGGGGCTGGTGCTGTGGCATACTGGGTAAAGCTGCCACCTGCAGTGCCAGCATCCCATATGGGTGCCAGTCCAAGTCCCGGCTGCTCCACTTCCCATCCAGCTCTCTGCTATGGCCTGGGAAAGCAGCAGATATGCCCAAAGTCTTTGGGCCCCTGCACCTGTGTGGGAGACCCGGAAGAAGTTCCTGGCTCCTGGCTTCAGATCAGCACAGCTCTACTGTGGCCAGTTGGGGAGTGAAGCAGCATATGGAGGATCTCTCTCTGTCTCCGTGTAACTTTGAATTTCAAACAAATACATAAATATTTAAACAAAAAACTCACAGAAACAAATTATTCAATTTTTAAAATACAAAATGCCAGAGCCAGTATTAAAAGGTAAAGCCACCACCTGCGATGCCAGCACCTCAGCTAGGTAACAGTTCATGTCCTGGGTGTTCTACTAACGCACCTGGGAAAGCAGTGGATGATGGCTGAAGTACGTGGGCCCCTGCCACCAACATGGGAGCCCAGGATGGTGTTCCCAGTTCCTGGCTGCGGCCTGGCCCAGCCCTGCCATTGCAGTCCTTTGTAAACCAGTAGATAGAAACTCCCTCTCAGAGACTTCCTCTCAGAAGGACAGAGGAGGGGGTTGTTCTATCTTTCAAATAAATAAACAAATCTTTTTTGTAAAGCAACAAGTTTAATAAAACTTACATGTGGAACTTTCAAGTTGTAACATCTGGAGTTCAAGAGAGAATTCAGGCAAGGTTTTGGAAATCTGGGAGAGTATTTCAAGGCCTGCAACACTCAGTGCATGATTTTTAATACACAGAAAAGAACTACAAAAGAGGAGTGCTACCACAACTAACCTCAAATGTGACAGAGCTTAACCTTTTAGCTAAGATTCAGTAGCAGATTTGTGTAGGGGAAAGGGAAAAGTTCTGTTGAAAATATTAATTGCTACATTTAACCTTATTCTCCCAATATTTTTTTAAGATTTATTTATTTACTTGAGTGGTAGTTAGAGAGAGGAAGAGTCAGAGAGGGTGGTCTTCCATTCATTGGTTCATTCCCCAAATGGCTATTCAATCTTTTAATAACAATAATCACAAGAATTCCTACAAATCATTCTGGATACATGAGTGACAGTACAGTTTCTTAACAGATTTTGTAACCCAAACTTAAATAAAAATATGTTCATGTGACATCGACCCTACTCAATTGGTAACTGAGAAAGACAAGTAAGATATGCTTTTTGAATAGTTATTTATACTATTTCTGAAACAGTATGTTTATTTTTAATAATTATATATTTTATCATGTGAAAAGTTTAATGGATTTCAACACAAATTTACATCTGTTCATTTACACACAGTTTTATAATAAACTTTATTTTATAATTTCTAAAATTTATATTTGCTTTTAATTAGCTATAAATCTGGTTCACACAAAAGAAAAGACTTTTGAAATTTCATTCATTTATTCAAAAACCAACGCCTTCTTTTTTTAGCTCAAAAATATTTTTTCATTTTTTTCAACTTTTAATTAATAAATATAAATTTCGAAAGTACAGCTTTTGGATTATAGAGGCTTTTCCCCCCATAACCTCCTGCCCACCCACAACCATCCCATCTCCCGCTCCCTCTCCCATCCCATTCACATCAAGATTCATTTTCAATTGTCTTTATATACAGAAAGTCAACTTAGTATATACTAAGTAAAGATTTCAACAGACTGCACCCACAGACACACAAAGTATAAATTACTGTTTGGGTAGTAGTTTTACCATTAATTCGCATAGTACAACACATTAAGGACAGAGATCCCACATGAGGACTAAGTGCACAGTGACTCCTGTTGTTGATTTAACAATTGACACTCTTATTTATGATGTCAGTAATCACCCGAGGCTCTTGTCGTGAGTTGCCAAGGCTATGGAAGCCTCTTGAGTTCGCCAACTCCAATCTTATTTAGACAAGGCCATATTCAAAGTGGAAGTTCTCTCCTCCCTTCAGAGAAAGCTACCTCCTTCTTTGATGGCCCATTCTTTCCACTGGGATCTCACTTGCAGAGATCTTTCATTTAGGTCATTTTTTTTTGCCACAGTGTCTTGGCTTTCCAAGTCTAAAATACTTTCATGGGCTCTTCAGCCAGATCCGAATGCCTTAAGGGCTGATTCTGAGGCCAGAGTGCTGTTTAGGACATCTGCCATTCTATGAGTCTGCTGTGTATCCTGTTTCCCATGTTGGATCGTTCTCTCTGTTGCTCCCTCACTCGCGGAGGAACAACACCGGACCCTGCGCTGTTCTCTTTCCCCGGTCCTTCCTGGGTTTGCTGTCGCTCCCCCCTGCCTCTGGGGAGGGGCGGCACACCACTGGCCGGCTCTCTCAGGGGTTGCTCAGATGTTCCTCAGATGTTCCTGGTGCATGTTGTCTCTCTCCTCCTTTATAGTCCTCTTCCACCAATCCCAACTCTGCTGGCGTTCTCTCCCCACGCACTGAGTACGCTGCTCTCCTCCAATCAGGAGCAGGATCAGCTCCTGCAGCTTGTTAGTCGAATTGGTGAGGCAGCTGTGTGGAAGTTGTTTACTCTCTCTCAGCGCCATATGGTGGGAGATCAGATGCATAGAATTAGTCTTAGCAGTTCCAGTAATTTAGTCTAGTCTCGGTTGCTCCCCACACTCTCGTTTTTAATTCTATCAGTTAGTATTAGCAGACACTAGGCTTGTTTATGTGATCCCTTTGACACCTAATCCTATCATTATGATCAGTTATGAACTTAAACTGATTACTTTGACTAGTAAGATGGCATTGGTACATGTCACCTTGATGGGATTGATTTGGAATTCCCTGACACATTTCTAGCTCTACCATTAGGGGTAAGTCTGATTGAGCATGTGCCGAACTGTACATCTCCTCTCTCTCTTATTCCCACTCTTATATTTAACAGGGATCACTTTTCAGTTAAATTTAAAGGCCTAAGAATAATTGTGTGTTAATTAAATAGTTCAATGGTATTAGGTAGAACAAAAATATACTAAAGGGAATAAAATATTAAGTTGTTTCTTGACAGGACAAGGACTGATCAAGTCATTATTTCTCACAGTGTCCATTTCACTTCTACAGGTTTCCTTTTAGGCGCTCAGTTAGTTGTCACAGAGCAGGGAGAACATGTGATATTTGTCCCTTTAGGACTGTTTAGCTCCAAAATATTAAATCTATTCAAAATTATTTAATATTCACATAGTTTTCTTTGATGTACAACAATAATGACTACTAATTAGCAAATAATTGGGGTAAAAGTAAAAGTCATATATGTTGAGTTGTATAGGAATCCTTACCTAAATGTTTCTGAGATGAATGTCTTGATTTACCCCAAATTTCATCTTCCAATCCTAACTACATCTAAAACTTACCACTAACTAAATCTCAGTGAGCAAATTCAGATGTTAAAAGCCTCACATTATCAAACTTATTAGGCAATTATCTTCATTTTATTTACTCCTTAAATATCTAGACACTGAGAAACACAGAGGACAAGAATATAGGTACATATGAAAATTCAAACAGATATTTCTTTGAGAATCAATGCCGGAAAGAAAATCTCCAACATTTACTGTCAACGTAACCCATGCTGAGTATGTGAAGTATCAGCAAGCACTACCACCAAAGATTTCAATAACACACACAAACAGAACATTCCTAATGAGAGTTGACTCATCTCCATGCTTTCAGGGCCATTAGAGCAAGCGCTCCTCATGATAAACTTGCCAGATCAGAAGAGAGCCCATATGGAGAGATTTCACGGTGGATATTGAAAACATTCATTTAACTGAAAATACATATGGAGTGCTTAAATGGGTTAATTTCCACGAAGAGTCAAAATTAATCTGAATTTCCTGCTCTGTGCATGAAAGAACTCTTTCTGAATCTTAAAGCTTTAACAAACAGTCTCTGCATGGCCTCCTTCATTTCTTTATTTCTAAATGTATAAATGACAGGATTCATAAAAGGAGTGATAAGGGCATCAAAAATAGCTAAAAATTTGTCTATGGGTACGGTAGGGAATGGCCACACATACACAATAATGCAAGGTCCAAAGAAAAAAACCACAACAGTAACGTGAGCTGAGAGTGTGGAGAGGGCCTTGGAGCAACTACCTGAAGAGTGCTTACTAACCGTGACCAGGATGAAGATGTAAGACGCAATCAAGATGAAGAAGGTGCCCAAGGAGATGAAACCACTGTTGGCAGTGACCAGAAACTCCAGCCTGTATGTGTCTGTGCACGCAAGTTTGATGAACCGAGGAAAATCACAATAAAAGCTATCCATCTGGTTGCTGCCACAGAAGGGGAGGTTCACCACAAAAGCCAGTTGGGCCACAGAGTGGATGAGCCCAATGGTCCAAGCAACAGCCAAGAGAGAAGTGCACATTCTGAGGCTCATGATGGTCAGGTAGTGGAGGGGCTTACAGATAGCCACGTATCGGTCATAGGCCATGACTATCAACAGCACCATCTCTGTCCCCCCAACAGTGTGAATGAAGAACATCTGAGTGATGCACCCTTTCAAGGAGATGGCTTTGTGTTTTCTGAAAAGGTCGTAGATCATCTTTGGGGTTGCAATGCTGCAAACACCTGTATCAATGAATGAGAGATTCGCCAGCAGGAAATACATTGGGGAATGTAAGTGATGGTCTGAGATGATTGTGAGCACAATGAGAAGGTTCCCCAGCATACTTGCTGTATAAAATGTTGTGAAAAACAGGAAGAGGAGAATCTGAATCTCCCAAGAACTGGTGAGTCCCAGCAACAAGAACTCAGACACCACTGAGTGATTTCCTCCATCCATCAACTTCATATGTAAGCTCACCCTGAACACAGAGAGAAAAAACAGTTTTAATTTCAAGAGTCATCCTAGCTGTAGAATGATGATTCAATGTCAAAAGCTAAAGATTACATGCCATGTCACACAGGGTTTACATGGTACAAAACTCAAAGAATCATCCCCAGAATTTTTTCCATGTCTAGACCTTTGGTATTTAATTCTTTTTTTTTTTTTTTTTTTTTTTTTGACAGGCAGAGTGGACAGTGAGAGAGAGAGACAGAGAGAAAGGTCTTCCTTTGCCGTTGGTTCACCCTCCAATGGCCGCCGTGGCCGGCGCGCTGCGGCCGGCGCACCGCGCTGATCCGATGGCAGGAGCCAGGAGCCAGGTGCTTTTCCTGGTCTCCCATGGGGTGCAGGGCCCAAGCACCTGGGCCATCCTCCACTGCACTCCCTGGCCACAGCAGAGAGCTGGCCTGGAAGAGGGGCAACCGGGACAGAATCCGGCGCCCCGACCGGGACTAGAACCCGGTGTGCCGGCGCCGCTAGGCGGAGGATTAGCCTAGTGAGCCGCGGCGCCGGCCCTAGACCTTTGGTATTTAATTCTGTAGTCTCAAATTTAGTTGGCTCTAGTGCACAATGAAGAAGGAAGATGTAAACAAAGGCTTGTAAGATTTTAAGAAGAGGTATATCAGAAGGTAGGAAAGACTGATATTTCCTAATTTCTACATGCAAAAATGCCACAGAAGACAAATGTAATAAAATGAAGAAGTTATCTATTTTTGTATGCTATATGTAGCCACATTTTCTGTAGCTTTTTACTGAAATGTTCTGAGTTTCTAGGTTTACCAAACTGTCATTAGCAAAAAAAAGTAACATTTTCTTTTTTAATTTTTGCTCCTTTGGAAATCCTATTCCTGAGAATTTACCAATTCAAAATGAAATCGACAGATGAAAGAATTATCTGTAGTCCCAAGTTCACCGCAGCTCAATTCACAATAGCTAAGCTATGGAATCTACCCAGATATCCATCAACTGGTAACTGGATAAAGAAATTATGGTATATTACACTATGAAATACTACTTAGTGATTTAAAAAATGAAATCCTGTCTTTTTCAACAAAATGGATGAAACTGGAAACCACTATACTTAGTGAAATAAACATGTCCCAAAAAGACAAATATTGTATGTTTTCCCTAATTTGCGGTAACTAACAAAGTACCTAAAATGTAATGTATTGGAGTGAAATTGACATTTTGAGATTCAATGATCATTTACAGCCCTTGTCTCTACCTTTGAGGAAGAGTGTTGTTTTCTTTATACTATTTTGAACTCATTTTTAGTGTAAGATTAATCTTATGAGTATAAAGTAAACTTAAAGTAGATAATTATAAAAACTAAGAGACTAATAAGAGAGAAAGGAAACCAAAAGGGTTGAAGCGTGAGTGAGGGAAAAGGTAGGGTGATAAGTATCGCTATGAAATTTGTATACCTTAATTACATTTTTTTTAAATTGCTGCTTTGATTAAGATGGTATTCACTTCATTACTCCCTTATTAACATGGAAGTCCTACTATGCTTTTCTATTATTTCCATGGTTACCATCCCCTCTCCATTGACATATTTCTTCACTCCTATTTTACAGTAAGATAATAGCTATTTCCCCTATCAAAATGTTTTATTTCCTTCTTATTTTCTATCAATGCCAACTAAGATAAAACCTTAAGAATACTCCCGCCTTCCTTTTTAAATTAATTTAGTTCCTAATTATCCTCCTAAAAGTACTATTGGTTTTACACATTATGCCTATTGAATCTATCCTATTTGCTTTTCTTTCATGAATTATATCTCATTTGCTTTATTATTTATTTATTATACCTGCTTTCAAATATCTTTTACTTCACATCTTCTAGACTCAAATTTGAGTTTCAAGAATTATCATTCTCTTTTTAAATTCATCTTCTGAATTGTTCAGATCCAGAAGGTCTTAAATCTCATTACATGCTACTATTCTATTTTGTTGAGATTAGCATCTGCTTCTTCTCACAGCCTGTAGCAAAGATCATTTACACACACACACACACACACACACACACACTCATACACATACACACACAAACTAGTACCATTCAAAAAATGTTAAATGGATCTTATTGCTTCTAGAATTATAAATTTTTAATCTAGAAAATGTACTGCTATAAATCGGCTCCATATAGTATTTCCAGTATTCAATCTTTATATATTCCTACATTTAAGATATATTTCATCCCCCATAATAGTATCTGCTTCACTCTCCATCAGTGACCTGTTCCTTAACTCTTTGCAGTCTTGACAGTTGTCCCCTCTCCCTGGCAAAACTGGTCTCAGGAGAATCACCAAAATCTGGTAGCAGCTAAATCTTCATCCTCATAACCTCTCTTCTCACTGCTCATTATTTCCTACTTTGAGAAACATTCCAAACAGAAGGTGCAAAGGCATTGTCATCTTTGGCTATTGGCAATATATATTCCACAGGCTGGACCTAAAGAAGATACTTCTTCAAAGTATTCTAACTAGAGTCATTAACTTAAGGAAAAACATAAATGACCATAGCTTAGAGACTACAGGGAAGATCATGCCTATTGCCTTCCTATTTTTTATCAATGCCAACTAAGATAAAACCTTAAGAATATTCTCACTTCCCTGTTTAAATTATTTAGTTTCTTATTATCCTTCTGAAAGGACTATTGTATAGTGCACAGCTTAACTTTAAATATGCAAATAAAACCTGCTTTGGCATTCTCTTGAGTGATTCATAAATGGTTTAAATGGTTTCCTTCACCCCTCTCCAAACCCTCAGATACAATTAACTTAGGATGGTTATTTAACACTATTAACTTCTGCTAAATCCTCTGGAGAGGTGAAATCATTATCTACTAGATACTGATCTCTGTACTTGTGAAGGCATTTCAAAGGAGCGATCACCTGAATCTACTGATCAATAGCCCAGCTGCATGATTTTTCCTGAGAGGCAGAGAAACAGAGAAAATGAAAAATCCACACAGACGACGGCTCCTATCTGCTGGCTCAATCCCCAAATGACCCCAAAATCCACAGCTGGACCAGGACTGAGGCCAGAGGCAAGAGCAAAAAAAAAATTAATCTTGGTCTTCCTTGTATGTGGCAGGAACCAGATTATCTGGACATGACCTCTGCCTCTAAGGGTCTGCATTAGCAGAAAGCTGCACTCAGGAGCAGGAGCACTGTAATGTGGATGTGGACATTTTAACCAGCATCTCAACCACTAAACCAAACACAACCTCAGCCACATAATTTTTTTAAGTAACAATTCACTTCTCCTTAGTTTATGATATATAAAATAATTAAAATTTTATTATTAATGATACCTCCTGTCTCAAATCATTTTAATATGTTAGTGGTTCTTCTCTGACCAAGTTCACTAGCTACACATGAGTTTTTTAATGTGCTAATAAATCTGCATTATGAAACTTTATAAGGGCATGTCTAACTATAAATATAATCTAATTATTTCCTAAGTCATATTTCTCTTAGTTCTGATCTCATATTGGCCTTCAAAACATTAATATTATAACACAGTTGTATTATATCCTCTAAAAATCAACATATCATATATTGGAAATCTAAGGGTCTGACTATTAGCACTATGAGTTATAAAATCATCTAAATTGATAATGTGGGACCAGTGCTGTAGTGTAGCAGGCAAAGCTGCCACCTGCAGTGCCAGCATCCCATATGGGCACCAGTTCTAGACCTGGCTGCTTCACTTCCAATCCAGCTCTCCAATATGGCCTGGGAAAGTAGTAAAAGATGGCTGAAGTCCTTGAGCCCCTGCATCCACGTGGGAGACCTGGAAGAAGCTTTTGGCTCCTGGCTTCGGATCTGCCCATTTCCTGCCATTGTAGCCAACTGGAGAGTGAACCAGCAGATGGAAAACCTCCCTCTTTCTCTGCCTCTCCTATCTCTGTGTGTACCTCTCTTAAATAAATAATAAAAATACATATTAAAAAATAAATTGATAATGTTCCCATTCTCTGACATAATTGCAATTAAGACAACTTCTTTATGTTCTTTCCTACTATAAATGCTGCTGTTTATTTGTTATTTTTTATTCATCATTTTCTCCAGTATAGAAATATCAAAAATTATAACATTAATTTGCCATTTCCCTAGAAATCTACAGTCTCTAAAAATTTTTGTATCTTTCCTGAAAAATAGCTGAAGAAGAATGTAAGAAAGATAATATGATTCATATTTTGCAGATTAGAGGACTCAGAGAAGTTAAATGATTCACCTGATTTTGCATAGTGAAATATCAAAACAAACCCAAGTCTTGCAATTACTTTTCAATGCAAGTGAGTGAAAAAAGGCCTTAAAAGATATCAAAATTTTATGAAGGGACTATGGGTGATTATCTTCTTTTCATTCAAGTTTTACTTATAAATTTTCTATTGGGCACATGCATTTCTCTTCAGGGAAAATATTAAAAGACAAGTTGGTTCCAGCTACCAAGTGTTCTTTATTACACTGTTCTGTAAATCACAGACAACCTAAAGTCAAGGATAATTTTCAGGGACATGAGGAAGTTTCTCTATCTCTCAGAGTATCTGAATTTCACGGGAAGTAAAATGGTCCCTTGGTGGCTTCACCTCATCTTTAGTTCCTCTACTGTCTCTTGACTTACTGCCATCCACTCTTACTCAGGTATCTTCTACCTTCCTACCACCCTCTGACTGTCTGAAGTCCTCTTCTGTATCATTTTTTCACAGATACAGTCTTCTCCAAGTTCTTAGCCCATAGAATTATCCTTTCTGGATCCTTTCCAATTAAACTGCTTACATATTGAGAAAGTTCAATATAAGGGGTTATAAGAAAAATCAGTACAGTTGCCTGATTTTATCTAAAACAGACTCATCAAATTTATATTTTAGTCACAGATATTCCTAACCATGCTGCTTCCCGACTATTCCAGGCTATTCCAGGCTACTACAACACTCCAATTCTCACATTGCCCTCCTTGCACACCAAGGAGGAAATCAGCAACTCAAATTCCAAAATATTGCCTGTACTTGATTTAGCTCCCTCTGGTAAAATTCACACATCAAAATCCAGTTTCTAGTATTTCATCCTTCAATGTTGCTTAGATAAAGAAAAATGTCTAATCTTCTCTGAGCCCTAGGAATGACTCATGATCAATGAGGAAAATTTCATTAATATTGCTGCCAAGTAAATGCAATGAAAACCAAAACTCTCTTACCTGAGTTATTAGATGATAGAATCTAATCAATTCTTATCATATGGTGGATCAACCCCCCAAAATTTTGCCAGAAGATAAACAGCTTCAATCACATACAAACTAACATTTCTAAAAAGAAAGATAAGAATTCACTGGACAAATGCTGAAAGCAAAATGACAGAAGTTGAAACTGTTTATAAAACAGGAATTGAAAGCTTCAGAATTTATCTGCCATGAAAAACTAGATGAGAATGCAGAATAAGGTTACAGCAAAGAACAGAAAGGATGAAAATATTGTGCGGATCCATCCTCCCAGAATATCATCTTCTAGTCAAAATTCCACCCTGCTTTCTAGGGTGTTTAGTCTTTACTTCTCTCAAAAAAATCTCCCTTAGTATCATTAGCAAAATCCATAACCGCCTCATCTTCATACACTTCTTTCTCCATTCCTTGTCCAGAATACATATACAAAAACATGTCAAATAAGAATTAAACTGCAGATTATATTAAAAGGAGAAATAATTACTGAGAAAATGACTGGAGACATTAACTATCCCAGGAGATGCTGGATGAACGTCCAGTCTGCTAAACTGTCAAACATTGCCTTTACATACATTGTACATGATAGCACTTGAATCACATGTGTTTTTCTAGAATCCAAGAAGCATCTCACATTCTGACAGAGATTGTAACTGCTTCCAAAACAAAGAGGCTGATGTTGTTTTTCTCAAGTAAATCAGATTCTAATTAGGAACCTTGGTACTGGTGACCAATGATACTACTGAGTCAGGGGAACAGCTTGTCCTTCCTTGATTAGATTTTTCCTGGGAACAATACCTCAGAGTCCCTCTGATTTTCACCCAGGGAATAAAAAGGACAAGGGAACAGAAGAAAGAAATGTATCTTTAAATTTAGCAATTTCGATTTTCTACATGCTTTGCAGCCCCACAAGGCTCAAACCATAGGACCACAGACTACAGAAATCTTATATCAGAAGGCACTGTCAAGTTAAAAGTGTGGGGCATAGCGGATTAAGCCACCTGCAACACCAGCATCCCATGTGAGTGCCAGTTTGAGTACTAGCTGCTCTACTTCCTATCCAACTCCCTGCTAGTGTGCTGGGAAGGCAAAGGAGGATTGCCCAACTCTTTGGACCCCTGCACCCACGTAGGAGACCTGGAGAAAGCTCCTGGCTCCTTGCTTCAGCCTGGCCATGCTTGGCTGTTGTGTCCATTTGGAGAGTAAACCGGAAAAATGGAAGGGATTCATTCTCTCTCTCTCTCCCTTTTTTTCTCTTCCCCTTTCTTTCTCTCTCTCTTCCCCCCTCCCTATAGTAGAATTATGTCAGAAAGTTTTTAAATAAGTAAATCTCCGTCACAAAAGCCTTCCTTCACCAATTTTATGGGCATTTTTTTTTTGACAGGCAGAGTTAGACAGTGAGAGAGAGACAGAGAGAAAGGTCTTCCTTTTTCCGTTGGTTCACTCCCCAAGTGGTGGTTAAGCATTGCACTGATCCGAAGCCAAGAGCCAGGTGCTTCCTCCTGGTCTCCCATGCTGGTGCAGGGCCCAAGCACTTGGGCTATCCTCCACTGCACTCCTGGGCCACAGCAGAGAGCTGGACTGGAAGAGGAGTAACCAAGAAAGAATCCGGCGCCCCAACCCGGGGTACCGGCACCACAGGCAGAGGATTAGCCTAGTGAGCCACGGCACCGGCCCCTTCACCAACTTTAATAAGAGGTCTTCACATTGGTATTTCTCTTTTTTTTTAACTTTTATTTAATGAATATAAATTTCCAAAGTACAGCTTATGGATTACAATGACTTCCCCCCCATAACGTCCCTCCAACCCGCAACCCTCCCCTTATCCACTCCCTCTCCCCTTCCATTCACATCAAGATTCATTTTCAATTCTCTTTATATACAGAAGATCAGTTTAGCATACATTAAGTAAAGATTTCAACAGTAAAAATATGGAACGCTTCACGAATTTGCGTGTCATCCTTGCGCAGGGGCCATGCTAATCTTCTCTGTATCGTTCCAATTTTAGTATATGTGCTGCCGAAGCGAGCACCACATTGGTATTTCATAATCATGACCTTTCCCGCTGAAGTGGAGCAGCCAGGAATTGAACTGGCACCCATATGGGATGCCAGCACTGCAAGCAGCAGCTTTACCCACTACATCACAGTGCCAGCCCCCGTAAAGTTAATTTTCTGTGCTTGTACTCCAAAGTTCCATTCTGTGACCTGAAATTCTTTGCAGCCACTCCATGCTATGATACAGACCAGAACTGTCAGTTTTTAAAGGTCACTATGCATGTCAGATATAAAAGAGTTTACAAGTTTTACCAAAATGTGAAATCAAAATACCCAAGATAATACAAACATCAAGATTTCATCACCTCTATACGAGAAATATGGAGAGAAAAGAAGTCCAACCCCCATACAGGAGGTGGTTCCTGAGAACAGGCACATCATCGATGCACATTAAAGAAAGGCTTTGTGAGGGAGACTCTGGAGGGAAGAGGAGGCTCAATGCCCAGAGACTAATTAGCAGGTGAGGAATAAAACAAAGGATAAGCCACTGAAATAGGAAAGGAAGGGACAAGTAAATGCAATATTGAAAAGAAGAGTAGGCTGGATTTTAGTGGATGGGAGCAGAATTTAGGTATATCTTCCAGAGTCCTACCTTGAAAAGACTGGATGGCACCCTCAAATTTAGGGAAGAAATGCAGAAGAAACAGTTTCAAGGGAAAGCAATAAGTTACATAAAACTTATATGTGGACTTTCTCTTTCAG
Organism: Oryctolagus cuniculus; assembly: GCF_964237555.1. Taxonomy (NCBI): domain Eukaryota; kingdom Metazoa; phylum Chordata; class Mammalia; order Lagomorpha; family Leporidae; genus Oryctolagus; species Oryctolagus cuniculus. The sequence continues at coordinate 55,554,042 of NC_091443.1, forward strand.
TTATGTCATTTGGAGTTCAACAGAGAATTCAGGACCAGTATTTGAAATTTGGAAGGATATTTCATGACATGCAATACTTAGGATAAAATATTTAACACTAAAGGCAAGAACAACAATAGTTGCTACCACAACAACAATAGTTGCTACCACAACCTTTTAGCTAAGAGTCAGTAGCAGATTTGCACAGGGGAAAGGGAATGCTTTGTCAGAAATATTAATTTCTGCTTTTTGCCTTATTCTTTTATTAACAATCTATTGCAGCCATCACAAGGATTGCTAGAACTCAGGAGTGGACCGACAGTTTCCTAACACATTGTATAACCCACCTTTAAATAACAGTATGTTCGTGTGGCACATGCCCGCACAAGTTTCATAACTCAGAGAGAATAGGAAGATAACTCTTTGAATACTTACTAACACTATTTATAAATATGATTTTTTAATTATTACATATATCATATGGATGGGTTAATATACAGTTTGGCACATGCTCATTCGGACTTACCCCTAATGGTAGAGCTAGAAATGTGCCAGGGGATTCCAATTCAATGCCATCTTACTTGTTAAAGTGACCAGTTTAAGTTCATAATTGATCAAAAAGTTAAGATTAAGTGTCAAAGGGATTACATAAATAAGGCCAGTGTCTGAAAATAATACTTGTTAGAATTAAATGGGAAGCAGGATACACAGCAGACTCATAGAATGGCAAAAGCCCTAAACAGCACTCTGGCATCAGAATCTGCCCTTAGGCATTCAGATCTGGCTGAAAAGCCCATGAGAGCATTTCAGGTATGGAAAGGCAAGACACTCTGGTGAAGAAAAAAAAAAAATGACCTAAATGAAAGATCTCTGTGAGTGAGATCCCAGCGGAAAGAATAGGGTTATCAAAGAAGGAGGTACCTTTCTCTGAATGGAGGAGAGAACTTCCACTTTGATTATGGCCTTGTCTGAATAAGATCAGAGTTGGTGAAATCAAGAGGCTTCCATAGCCTTGGCAGCTCATGACAAGAGCCTAGGGTGATTACTGACATCATAAATAAGAGTGTCAATTGTTAAATCAACAACAGGAGTCACTGTGCACTTACTCCCCATGTAGGATCTCTGTCCTTAATGTGTTATACTGGTGTCCTAGGGCTTCCAAAGTGAGAGCCTGTCATGAGGACAACCATGTGCAGTACTGTTGCGGCGGTTGTGCCAGCGGATTAGCCCGGGTTTCGTGCATGAGTCACTCACTCACTCCTGCAGTTATCCTCAGTCCATCACATGTCACCTGCTGGCGGTCCTGGGGCCTTGAGCGCCCAAGCGTGTCTGCCCCAAGATCGGGAGAGGGCAATGGAGGTGCCGCCGCCGGCTCCGTGGAGCTTCCTTTACCGAACCCTGGGTCCATTTCCCCGAGTCTTTGCGGCTGAGAATGTGGCTGCCGATTCGGAAGCCCTGGCAGAGAATGGGAAGCTGCCTTCCTACGTCCCCGAACGCTATTACCCGGAACCGGATGGGACCGTCTCCGGGAGCTGTTGTTAAAGAGTAAAATGAACAGCAGAGGACGTCAAAGGAGCTTGAGAATATCTATAGGGCGGCAATTTCAGCAGGCATCATTGGCTGGGCTTATGGTAGAATACCAGCTTTTATTCATGCTAAAAAAATGCTACATTGAGCAGAGCCAGGCACAAATTTATCACAACCGGTTTGATGCTGTGCAAAGTGCTCACCCCGCTGCCACGCAAGGTTTCGTTCGGTACGGCTGGCGCTGGAGCTGGAGACCCGCGGTGTTCGTGACCATATTCAACACAGTGAACACTAGTCTAAATGTGTACCGAAATAAAAATGCCCTAAGCCATTTTGTCATTGCAGGGGGTAAGACATCTTTGTTCTTGCTCACATTTTTCAGTCCCACATGTGGTTTAGAAAATATGTAAGGATTTATAAATCGGAACTGCTGAATTCATTGATTGGCTTCCCAACCACTTCATTCAGTGTTCTTGAAAAGATACTTAAGAAAAAGCAAAACAAAAAAAAATGTGTTATACTATGCAAATTAACAGTAAAACTACTACCCAAACAGTACTTTATACTTTGCATGTCTGTGTGGGTGCAGTCTGTTGAAATCTTCACTTAGTATATATTAAGTTGACCTTCTCTATATAAAGATAATTGAAAATGAGTTGTGATGAAGAATGGGGTGGGAGAGGGAGTGGGAGATGGGATGGTTGCGAGTGGGAGGCAGGTTATGAGGGGTAAAAGCCGCTATAATTCAAAAGTTGTACTTTGGAAATTTATATTTATTAAATAAAAGTTAAAAAAAGAAAAATATAATTATTCTTTATAAATTTCTAACCCTTTCTGTATAGACAGTTTTTTAAAAAAGATTTATATATTTATTTGAAAGGCAAAGTTACACAGAGAGGGAGATGCAGAAGCAGGGGGAGAGAGAGAGAGAGAGATTTTCCACCCACTGGTTCAATCCCCAGATGACCCCAGTGGACAGGGCTGGGTGATGCTGAAGCCTGGAGCCAAGAGCTTCTTCTGGGTCTCCCATGTGGGTGGAGGGGCCCAAGCATTTGGGCCATCTTCCACTGCTTTCCCAGGCACATTAGAAGGAAGCTAGATCAGAAGTGGTGCAGTCAGGACTGGAACCAGTGCCCATATGGGATGTTGGCACTGCAGGCAGCAGCTTTACCTGCTACACCACAGTGCCGGCCCCTATAGACAGTTTTATAAAAGAATTTTAATTTCTACACCTTATACTTGTTTTTACTTAGGCATACATCTGGTTCACATGAAACATAAGACTTTGCATTTTTATTCATTTATTTGTAAATTAATGCCTTGCCTTTTTAACTCCATATAAAATTCCTGAGGCATCTCTATGATATACTCCAGTTTCATCTTCCACATCTAATAAAATCTCAAAACCTTAACTAGCTAGTACTAACTAAAACTCAGTGAGCAAATTCAGAAGATAAAAGTTTCAAATTCTCAAAGCTGCCTAGGTAATTATCTTCATTTTGTTTATTTCTCCACATATACAGACGCTGAGAAACTAAGAAGGCATGAATACAGGTACACAGGTGAATTAGAAGAGATATGTCTCAGAGACCCAGTGTCACAGAGAGTAGTGTCTAACATTTGACGTTAGACATTTGATAGGAAACATGACTAGTATACGAGATTACAGCCAACACCATCAACAAAGTCTGCAATACCAAAGACACAAATGATACTTCCAGGTCGCATTCACTCCTCAAGGTTACCAAGGGTTCCCTATGATGAATTCACCAGATCAGAAGAGACTTCACAGACAGATTTCACAGTGGACATTAAAACATTAGCTTAACTGAAAACATGCATGAACTGTTGTTAAAGGCATTAATTTCCAGAAGACTCAAGATGACACTGAATTTCTTGCAGCATGCGTGAAAGAACTCTTCCCAAAATACAAAGCCTTAACAAACAGTCTCTGCATAGCCACCTTCATCTTCTTATTTCTAAATGTATAAATGACAGGATTCATAAAAGGGGTGATAACAACATTAAATATAGCTAAAAATTTGTCTATGGGTAAGGAATGGCCACACATACACAATAATGCAAGGTCCAAAGAAAAAAACCACAACAGTAACGTGAGCTGAGAGTGTGGAGAGGGCCTTGGAGCAACTACCTGAAGAGTGCTTACTAACCGAGACCAGGATGAAGATGTAAGACGCAATCAAGATGAAGAAGGTGCCCATGGAGATGAAACCACTGTTGGCAGTGACCAGAAACTCCAGCCTGTATGTGTCTGTGCATGCAAGTTTGATGAACCGAGGAAAATCACAATAAAAGCTATCCATTTGGTTGCTGCCACAGAAGGGGAGGTTCACCACAAAAGCCAGCTGGGCCACAGAGTGGATGAGCCCAATGGTCCAAGCAACAGCCAAGAGAGAAGTGCACATTCTGAGGCTCATGATGGTCAGGTAGTGGAGGGGCCTACAGATAGCCACGTATCGGTCATAGGCCATGACTATCAACAACACCATCTCTGTCCCCCCAACAGTGTGAATGAAGAACATCTGAGTGATGCACCCTTTCAAGGAGATGGCTTTGTGTTTTCTGAAAAGGTCGTAGATCATTTTTGGGGTTGCAATGCTGCAAACACCTGTATCAATGAATGAGAGATTCGCCAGCAGGAAATACATTGGGGAATGTAAGTGATGGTCTGAGATGATTGTGAGCACAATGAGAAGGTTCCCCAGCATACTTGCTGTATAAAATGTTGTGAAAAACAGGAAGAGGAGAATCTGAATCTCCCAAGAACTGGTGAGTCCCAGCAACAAGAACTCAGACACCACTGAGTGATTTCCTCCATCCATCAACTTCATATGCAAGTTCAACCTGAAGTTACCTAAACAACGCACGAGAGGAAAAAAACAAAACAAAATATTTTAATTGAAAGAGACATACTTGCTATAGAATAATAATGGCCCAAATGACAAAACTGCTTGAACTGGTGTGGTGAGATGGGAAAGAAAACATATCAACAGATATCACAGAAATAAAAAAGAATCATCAGGAATTACTAAAAGCTGTATATCAACAAATTGAGAAACTTAGAAGAAATGGATAGATTCCTGGACATATATACCTACCTAAATTGAGTCATTAAGACACAGAACACCTAAAGAGACCAATAACCAAAATGAAGATTGAATCAGTAATAAAGAATTTTCCAACAAAAAGGCCCAGGCCCTCATGTCTTTACGGCTGAATTCTATCAGACATTTAAAGAAGAACTAACTCAAATTCTTCTCAAGCTATTCAAAACAATTGAAATGAAGGGAATCCTCCCAAACTCCTTCTATGAAGCTTGAATCACCTTAATTTCTATGCAAGAAAAAGATAAGACAAAGAAAGAGAACTATAAACAAATATCCCTGATGAATGTAGACTCAAAAATCCTCAACAAAATATTAGCCAACTGAATCCAACAACACATCAGAAAGATCATCCACCCAGATCAAATGGGATTTATCCCTGGTATGCAGCGTTGGTTCAACATCTGAAAATCAATAAACGTGATTAACCTCATTAATGAGCAGAAGTCCAAAAACCATATGATTATCCCATCAGATGCAGAGAAAACATTTGATAAAATTCAACACCTTTTTTTAAGATGAAAATCTTAAGCACATTAGGTATAGAAGAAGCATTCCTCAGCATAATCAAAGCAATTTATAACAAACCCACATCCAACATCCTATGGAATGGAAAAAAATTGGAGGCATTCCCATTAAGATCTGGCTCCAGGCCAGCGCCATGGCTCAATAGGCTAATCTTCTACCTGCGGCACCAGTACCCCCGGGTTCTAGTCCTGGTCGGGGCGCCAGATTCTGTCCTGGTTGCTCCTCTTCCTGTCCAGCTCTGTGCTGTGACCCAGGAGTGCAGTGGAGGATGGCCCAAGTGCTTGGGCCCTGCACTCGCATGGAGGACCAGGAGAAGCACCTGGCTCCTGGCTTCAGATCAGTGCAGTGCATGGGCCACAGCGCACCAGCCACAGTGGCCATTGCGGGGTGAACCAACGGAAAAGGAAGACCTTTCTCTCTCTTTCTCTCTCTCTCTCTCACTGTCCACTCTGCCTGTAAAAGAAGAAGAAGAAGAAGAAGAAGAAGAAGAAGAAGAAGAAGAAGAAGAAGAAGAAGAAGAAGAAGAAGAAAAGGAAGGAAGGAAGGAAGGAAGGAAGGAAGGAAGGAAGGAAGGAAGGAAGGAAGGAAGGAAGGAAGGAAGGAAGAAAAAAGATCTGGCTCCAGACAAAGATGCTCACTCTCACCGTTGCTATTTAATTTAATCCTGGAAGCTTTAGCCAGAGCAATCAAGCAAGAAAAAGAAACCAAAGGGATACAAAATTGGATACAAACTATCCCTATTTGTTGATGATATAATTCTATACATAGGAAACCCAAAAGACTCCACAAACGGACTACTAAAACTCATAAAAGAGAGTGGTAAAGTAGGTGGCTATAACATCAACACACAAAAAAATCAATAGCCTTTGTACACACAGATAATTACATAGCTGAGAAAGAACTTCTAAGATTAATCCTATTCATAATAACTACAAAAATTACAAAAATATTTAAATATTTTGGAATAAATTTAACCAAGGATGTCAAAGATCTCTTCAATGAAAATCACAAAATATTAATGCAATAGAAGAAGACATAAAAAAAAGTAAAAACCTTCCCTGTTCATAGATTGGAAGAATCAATATCTCCAAAATGTCCATACTATCAAAAGCAATTTATAGATTCAATGGGTTCTCAATCAAAATACCAACAACAGATATAGAAAAGAAAAAAAATGGTGAACTCTCAACTTGGTGTAGGGCTAATCTTTTTTTTTTTTTTTTTTTTTTTTTTGACAGACAGAGTAGACAGTGAGAGAGAGAGACAGGGAGAAAGGTCTTCCTTTACCGTTGGTTCACCCCGCAGTGGCCACTGCAGCCAGCACACCGCACTGATCCCAAGCCAAGAGCCAGGTGCTTCTCCTGGTCTCCCATGGGGTGCAGGGCCCAAGCACTTGGGCCATCCTCCACTGCACTCCCGGGCCACAGCAGAGAGCTGGACTGGAAGAGGGGCAACTGGGGCAGAATCCGGCACCCCAACCAGTACTAGAACCTGGTGTGCCGGCACCGCAGGTGGAGGATTAGCCTATTGAGCTGCGGCACCCGCCATGGGGCTAATCTTATGGGTATGAAAATTGATCTCTATAAAAAATAAGAACGGGAAGGGAAGTGGGAGGAGGAAGAAGCGTGGGCGTATGGGAGGGAGGTAGGTAAGGGAGAAGAAGCATCACGTTCCCAAATTTGCATATATTAAATGCATGAAGTTGTATTCCTTAAGCAAAATAAATTATTTTAAAAAACATAAGATCAATTTTCAATATCCAGCATTTTAACTATAGTTTTCCTGCCAGATATGTTGAATACACAAATTCTTTCACGCATGTTCATTCATTGCTACATAGTTTGGTTCTCCTGGAATATTTTCAAAGTGTAGCTATTGGATTACAGCTCTGAATTGTACTAATTTAGAATGGAAGCAGAGGCTTAGCTTGAATTAAGGGTTGTGCCCAGTTAATCATATTGTTGAAGAAAAGGGTGCCAACTTTGGAAGAGGTACTCCGTCGATCAATAAGCAAGTGTTTAAAAAAATAAAATCTTAAATGAGGTAATATTTTAAAAGAAAAATTTTAAAGTTAAATTTTATTTCTTTTGGTTTAGAACTAGTTATAAGACCCCAAGCCTCTATGATTTTTTTAATTCTTATCTTTTTGTTTAGTATGTATTAATAAGGGAAGTACTGTTTACTTAATTGTCTTACTTATGTGTTAAAGCAAATTAAATCTTATGAAATGTTTCAGTCATATGAAAAACTCAAAATTCTGGAAAAAATAAGAAATAGAAGTTCCCTAAATTCTCGTGGTAAATCTAATTCTCAGATTCCTCCTTTTGCCATTCCAGTTTTTCATCCTTCATCCACTATATATATAAGAACCCTATTTAGGACCTTGCCTTTTTCTCTTCACCTAAAGGACTCTCTTTGATACTACTCTCCCTTCCCCAAAAGTTTGACCACCATGTGAAAGACAACATAAATTCTGAAAAGTCTATCATTTGGGCCGGCGCTGCGGCTCACTTGGCTAATGCTCCGCCTGTGGTGCCGGCACCCCGGGTTCTAGACCCAGTTGGGGCGCCGGATTGTGTCCCAGTTGCTCCTCTTCCAGTCCAGCTCTCTGCTGTGTCCTGGTAGTGCAGTGGAGGATGGCCCAGGTCCTTGGGCCCTGCACCCACATGGGAGACCAGGAGGAAGCACCTGGCTCCTGGCTTAGGATCGGCGCAGCATGCCAGCCATAGCGACCATTTTGGGGGTGAACCAACGGAAGGAAGACCTTTCTCTCTGTCTCTCTCTCTCTCTCTCTCTCTCTCACTGTCTAACTCTGCCTGTCAAAAAAAAAAAATTACTCTTTCTAAGGAACATTTTGATTATATAAGTAGCAACACCAAAAAATGCTGAGTGGTTCTTAGTGCCTCCAAAAGTACTAATTCCTAATACAATCTATGCTGCTATAATCTTGCTCCTTACTGTATTTCCAGTATTACTCCCCTGTATGCTCTACACTTAAGCAACATTTCACAGGCCTCCATGTGAGTGGCAGGATTCAAATCATTTGAGCCTATCACTGCCTCTCAGGGTCTGCATTATCAGAAGCTGGATTCAGAAGCTGGAGACAGATATGAAACCCAGATACTACACATGGGCATCTTAACCACGGTCTCAACTACTGGACCCAACACCCACCCTAGTCATTTAATTTTCAAAACATATCTTCATCTCTCTTTAATTTATGATATCCAGAATAAACAAAATTTTTATTATTAATGACACTCCTTTCTCAAACTTTAACATGCTAATGATTCTTCTCTGACCATCTTCACATCCTATATATCATTTCCTTAATGTGCTAATGAGTCTGGGTTAAAAAACTTTAATAAAGACCAGTCTAACTACAAACACAATTCAATTATTTCCTGAGTTTTGCAGGTAATATTTCTGTTAGTTCTGACTTCATACTGGATTTCAAAACATTATAATATAGATGAAATATATCTTCTGTGTAAATCAGAATATCAGATGTCAGGCTAGCATCAGGCCTGATGATTACCTCTATGAGTTAGAAAGTCAACTAAACTGAAAATATTCCCTTTCTCCTACATAATTGCAAATGAGACAATTTCTATGACCTCTTTCCTACCATAAATGCTGCTGTATATTTGTTTTCTTATTTAGTTATCATATCCTCTAGTATAGAAACACCACTACTTATAACATTAATTTGCCACTCCATAGAAGCTTAACAAAAGTTTCTTTCTTTTTTTTTTTTTTTTTGTGGCAAGCATCTGGTAAAGAGTGTAGGAAAGATGATATGATCCCTATTCACAGATTAGAAAAGAAGGACTCATAGAAGTTAATTGAGTTGCCTGATTTTGTACAATGAAGTAACAAATTCAAACCCAATCTTGCAATTATTTTTTAAATACAAGTGAGTAAGAGAGTAGCTGAAAAAAAATGTGAAATTTTTATTTTATATTTATTTTTATTTATATGTACATCTTTTAATATATATTAAAAGACAAGTTGACATCAGCACCCAAGTGTTCTTCACGATACTATTTTGTATGCCATGGACAACACTAAATCAAAGATAATTTTCAGGTGTCTAGAGTTCTGATACAGCAGGTTAAGCCACCACTGTAACACATACTTTGAGTCCTGGCTACTCTGCTTCTAATCCCGCTCCCTGCCAATGTGCCTAGGACAGCAGAAAATAGTAGCCCACATACTTGCGCTCTTGCCTACCGTGTGGGAGACCCTGATGGAGTTTTATAGCTTCATCCCAGCCCAGCCCTGGATGTTGCACATATTTTGGGAATGAACCAATGGCTGAAAAATCTCTCACTCGTCTGTCTGTCTGTCTCTCTCTATCTATCTGGCTCTGAAACAAATCTTTCAAAGAAAAGATAATTTTCAGGTTCATGGGGAAATATCTTTTACTGTCAACATATCTGAATTTCATAGGTGATAAGGTGATTCTTTGACATCTACACCAGACCTCTTCCTATACCTTCTCTGTCATACTGCCATCAAGTGGTACTCAGGTGTCCCTCTGGTGGTCTGAAGTCCTCTTCATTTCACGGATGTAGTCTTCTCCAAGTTTCTAGCCTACAGAATTATGCTTTCTAGACCCCCCTCCAATCAAACTGCTTACATGTTGAACCAGTTCTACCTGAACTTAGGAGTAAAGCCATACAGTTCCCCGATTTTATATAAATTAGACTGCCATCATACTTTTATTTTAATTACAGATATTCCTAATGGTGCTATACTTCTTGACTATTCCAGGCAGCTACAACTCTCCAAGTCTCACCCTGCCTTCCTTGCACACCAAAAAGAAGGAAATCAACAATTTAGCACTCAGTTTCTAAAATGTTACCAGTATCTAATTTAGCCCTCTATGGCAAAATTTTCAAATGAGAATCCAGTTTACTGTATTTTGTTGCATGCTTCATCAATGTTGCTTAAATTTAGAGGGAAAAAAAAGGTGAATCTCCTCTGAGCCTTAGAAATGACTCATGCTCAATGATAAAAATTTCAATAATCTTGCTGCCAAATAAAAGCAATAAGAACCAGAACTCCCTCTTACCTGAATTAGACCAAAGCATCTAATCGGTTCTCATCACATGATGGATCAATCCCCTCCAAATTTTGTGAGAAGATAAAAAGTTTCAATTACATGGAAACTAACATTTCTAAAAAGAAAGATAAGAATTGGAGTGATGCTGAGAACCAAATGACAGACATTGAGTTTATAAAACAGAAAATGAAAACATCACTTGGGAATTTATTTACCATGAAAAACTAAAAGAAAATGCAGAATATAAGTGCAAAAAAGCTAAACTGATCTTCTGTATATAAAGAGAATTGAAAATGAAAAAAAAAGCAGCATAAATTATGGAGAAAAAATGCATTACTTCCTCCTCCTAAAACATCATCTTCTGGTCAAAATTCCACCTTTCATTCAACATTCTATTTACTGTTTTCTGCTCCCAAAAAATGTCTTCTTTAATATCATTAGTAAAATCTGTATCTTACTTTTCTTTATACTCTTCTCCATGACTTGTCCAGAACAAATGGGCAAAATTGCAGATTAAATTAAGAGAGGGAAATAATTATTGAGCAATGATTGAAGATATCAACTATACCAAGAGATGTTGGATGAATGTCCAGTCTGCTAAACTGTCAAATATTTCTTTTACATATATTTTACATGATAGTTCTTGAAGCAGGAATATTTTTCCAGATTCCAAAAAGTATTTCACGTTCTGAATGACACTGCAAACTCCTCCAAAACAAAGAGGCTGATGTTGTTTTTCTCAAGTAAATCAGATTCTAATTAGGAACTTTGGTACTGGTGACCAATGACAGTACTGAGTCAGGGGAACAGCCGGTCCTTCCTTGATTAGATTTTCCTGGGAATAATACCTCAGAGTCCACACTGATTTTCACCCAGGGAATAAAAATACAAGGGAACAGTAGAAAGAAATGTACCTTCGGAGTACTTAAGGTAATGGTGCTTTAGATGGGTCTTTACTTTAAAATGAAAAAATAAAGAATCTAACTGGGAAATCCAACACTTTAAGATTCTTGAGAAGCAAAACTAGAAGGACAGAGAACAGCACCTCCATTCCAGTACTAAGTAGAGATTTCATGGAGGGGAAAAAAAATTCTTTTTGATGAGGACCAGGAGGTAATGGGAAATTAGAAGCCATAGAACATCTGCTTCGTTAGCCATTTTGATTTTCTACATGCTTTGCAACCCCATGAGGCTCAAACCCCAGGACCTTAAACCACAGAAATCTTAGCGGGTGCTGTCAAGTTAAAAGTGTGAATTACTGTAGTAGAAGAATTGTGCCAGAAAGTTTCCAATCAATGTAGCTTGTCCAGAAAATCTTCCTTTACCACATTTAATAAACGTTCTCCTATTTTTTTCATACTCCTGTGATCATTATCTCTGTTTCTATTGTCATTATTCTTCAGATATTATTTTCTCACTTAACTGTTACAAAAAACTTAGTTGATCAACTCCAACATCACTGCCACACACTGCCATCACCTGATCAGTAAAGGCGAGTATGCAATGGTCCACAATGCACAGCACACAGTCAATACTCAATAAATATTCATTTTAGGAGGCAGGAGTTCACAGAGGGATTAAGTCACCACTTGGGTTGGTCACATTCCTTATCGGAATGCCTAGTTCCAGTCCTGAGTCCACTTCTAATCCAACTTCCTGTTAATGCATCCTGTGAGGCAGCACATGACAGCTCAAGTATTTGAGTCCATGCCATTCACATGAGAGACCTGAATGGAGTTCCAGACTCCAGATTTTAGCCTGGCCCAGTCCTGGCTATTGCAGACTTTCAGGAAGTGAAACAACAGATGCAAGATCTCTTCCCATCTGTCTCTGTGCCTATCTCTGTCTCTCTGCTTTTCAAATAAAACAAAAATAACTTCTAAATAAAGATAAACATTGTTAAAAAGTAAATTACCAGTAGTTTAAAGATGACTTTGTTTTAATTCACCCATTTTCTATTTTTCATGGCTAATAGAAAAATTTTAATTGCATAGGTGTATGTACCTCACATTATTTTGTTATTGTACAGCTCTGCTACAGCAGCTGAATTTTTTTACTGTATTTTTTTAAATTTTACTTAAAGTATACAAATTTCAAGTATTTACATATACTTGAAATATATATTTACATATACTTCGTACCCTATGCTCCTTCCCACCCATGCTCCCACCCATCCTCCTCCCTCTCCTATTCCCACTCTTTTTACCAACACCAAAGAGAATATGAAAAAGAAAAATGATAAGCCAATCTCAATCATAAACACAGATTATCCAGTCGTGTATAAGAAGAAAAATACATCATGAATAAGCTGTGCTTATGCCAGGAGTGTAAGACTGACATAAAGTTAGAAAATATATTAGTGGAAGCAACTATATTGATAGATTAAAAAGAAAATCATCTTGTAAGTGCAAACAAAAAGCATTAGATAAAATTCACACCTATTCGTGATTTAAAGGAGGAAAAATAGCTAAAGTATATAAAAAGAATTTCATTAGCCTAAAAAGTCTACAGCAGGCCAGTGCTCAAAGGGGAGTGCGTGCCACACAGACAACAGCGGAGAGACTTGGGACGTCCAGGGCTCCGAGTCCACACATCGGAAGGGGAGCAGACCTGCGTGGAGAGCGTGGGAGCCCACAGTTCGGGACACCAGCGGCAGACTCAACACACCAGCGCTGGAACGCGAGTGAAACATAAAGAAAAGATCCTAAAATGTGCAAGAGAGAAACATCAGATTACTCTCAGAGGATCTCCAATCAGACTCACAGCTGACTTCTCATCAGAAACTCTACAAGCTAGGAGGGAATGGCGAGATATAGCCCAGGTACTAAGAGAGAAAAACTGCCAGCCCAGAATATTATATCCTGCAAAGCTATCATTTGTGAATGAAGGTGAAATAAAGATTTTTCATAGCAAACAGAAATTGAAAGAATTTGTTGCCACTCGTCCAGCCCTGCAAAAGATGCTTAAAGATGTGTTACACACAGAAACAAAGAAACATGGTCATCAATATGAAAGAAGGTAAAGGAAGGAAACCAAGGAAGGAAACCTCACAGCAAAAGATCACAGGGAATTCAAAGCATATATTAGAACTTATCTTTGGCAAATGGCAGGGCAAAGTTACCACTTATCATTAGTCACATTGAACGTGAATGGCCTGAACTGTCCAGTTAAAAGACACCGATTGGCTGATTGGGTTAAGGAACAAAACCCATCTATTTGCTGCTTACAAGAAACACATCTTTCCAACAAAGATCCATACCGACTGAAAGCGAAAGGCTGGAAAAAGATATACCATGCCAACAGAAATGAAAAAAGAGCGGGCATAGCCATCTTAATATCAGACAACATAAACTTTACCACAAAAACTGTTAAGAGAGACAAAGAGGGACACTACATAATGATTAAGGGATCATTTCAACAGAAAGATATAACAATTATCAATGTATATGCACCTAACTACAGGGCACCGGTTTATCTAAAAGATTTGTTAACGGACTTAAAGGGAGACTTAGACCCCAATACAATAGTACTGGGGGACTTCAATACTCCACTCTCAGAAATAGACAGATCAATAGGACAGAAGATCAACAAGGATACAGTAGATTTAAACGACACTATAGCCCAAATGGATCTAACAGATATATACAGAACTTTCAATCCTACAGCTAAAGATTTTACATTCTTCTCAGCAGTACATAGAACCTTCTCTAGGATTGACCACATACTAGGCCATAAAGCAAGTCTCAGCAAATTCAAAAGAATTAGAATCATACCATGAAGCTTCTCAGACCATAAAGGAATGAAATTGGAAATTAGCAACTCAGGAATCCCTAGAGCATACGCAAACACATGGAGATTGAACAACATGCTCCTGAATGAACAATGGGTCATAGAAGAAATCAAAAGAGAAAAAAAAACTTTCTGGAAGCAAATGAGGATAACAGCACAACATACCAAAACTTATGGGACGCAGCAAAAGCAGTGTTAAGAGGAAATTTTATATCAATAGGTGCCTACATCAAGAAACTGGAAAGGCACCAAATAGATGAGCTTTCAATTCACCTCAAGGATCTAGAAAACCTACAGCAAACCAGACCCAAATCTAGTAGGAGAAGAGAAATAATTAAAATCAGAGAAGAAATCAACAGGATTGAATCAAGAAAAACATTACAAAAAATCAGCCAAACGAGGAGCTGGTTTTTTGAAAAAATAAACAAAATTGACACCCCATTGGCCCAACTAACTAAAAAAAGAAGAGAAAAGACCCAAATCAATAAAATCAGAGATGAAAAAGGAAACATAACAACAGACACCACAGAAATAAAAAGAATCATCAGAAATTACTACAAGGACTTGTATGCCAGCAAACAGGGAAACCTATCAGAAATGGATAGATTCCTGGACACATGCAACCTACCTAAATTGAACCAGGAAGACATCAAAAACCTAAACAGACCCATAACTGAGACAGAAATTGAAACAGTAATAAAGGCCCTCCCAACAAAGAAAAGCCCAGGACCAGATGGATTCACTGCTGAATTCTACCAGACGTTTAAAGAAGAACTAACTCCAATTCTTCTCAAACTATTCAGAACAATCGAAGAAGAGGGAATCCTCCCAAATTCTTTCTATGAAGCCAGCATCACCTTAATTCCTAAGCCAGAAAAAGATGCAGCACTGAAAGAGAATTACAGGCCAATATCCCTGATGAACACAGATGCAAAAATCCTCAATAAAATTCTCGCCAATAGAATGCAACAACACATCAGAAAGATCATCCACCCAGACCAAGTGGGATTTATCCCTGGTATGCAGGGATGGTTTAATGTGCGCAAGACAATCAATGTGATACACCACATTAACAGACTGCAGAAGAAAAACCATATGATTATCTCAATAGATGCCGAGAAAGCATTTGATAAAATACAACACCCGTTCATGATGAAAACTCTAAGCAAACTGGGTTTGGAAGGAACATTCCTCAATACAATCAAAGCACTCTATGAAAAACCCACAGCCAACATCCTATTGAATGGGGAAAAGTTGGAAGCATTTCCACTGAGATCTGGTACCAGACAGGGATGTCCACTCTCACCACTGCTATTCAATATAGTTCTGGCGGTTCTAGCCAGAGCTATTAGGCAAGAAAAAGAAATTAAAGGGATACAAATTGGGAAGGAAGAACTCAAACTATCCCTCTTTGCAGATGATATGATTATTTAGGGGACCCAAAGAACTCTACTAAGAGACTATTGGAACTCATAGAAGATTTTGGCAAAGTAGCAGGGTATAAAATCAATGCACAAAAATCAACAGCCTTTGTATACACAGACAATGCCATGGCTGAGGAAGAACTTCTAAGATCAATCCCATTCACAATAGCTACAAAAACAATCAAATACCTTGGAATAAACTTAACCAAGGACGTTAAAGATCTCTACGATGAAAATTACAAAACCTTAAAGAAAGAAATAGAAGAGGATACCAAGAAATGGAAAAATCTTCCATGCTCATGGATTGGAAGAATCAATATCATCAAAATGTCCATTCTCCCAAAAGCAATTTATAGATTCAATGCAATACCAATCAAGATACCGAAGACCTTCTTCTCAGATCTGGAAAAAATGGTGCTGAAATTTATATGGAGGCACAAGAGACCTCGAATAGCTAAAGCAATCTTGTACAACAAAAACAAAGCCGGAGGCATCACAATACCAGATTTCAGGACATACTCCAGGGCAGTTGTAATCAAAACAGCATGGTACTGGTACAGAAACAGATGGATAGACCAATGGAACAGAATAGAAACACCAGAAATCAACCCAAACATCTACAGCCACCTTATATTTGATCAAGGATCTAAAACTAATTCCTGGAGCAAGGACAGTCTATTCAATAAATGGTGCTGGGAAAATTGGATTTCCACGTGCAGAAGCATGAAGCAAGACTCCTACCTTACACCTTACACAAAAATCCACTCAACATGGATTAAAGACATAAATCTACGACCTGACACCATCAAGTTATTAGAGAACATTGGAGAAACCCTTCAAGATATTGGCACAGGCAAAGAGTTTCTGGAAAAGACCCGGGAGGCACAGGCAGTCAAAGCCAAAATTAACTACTGGGATTGCATCAAATTGAGAAGTTTCTGTACTGCAAAAGAAACAGTCAGGAGAGTGAAGAGACAACCGACAGAATGGGAAAAAATATTTGCAAACTATGCAACAGATAAAGGGTTAATAACCAGAATCTACAAAGAGATCAAGAAACTCCACAACAACAAAACAAACAAACCACTTAAGAGATGGGCCAAGGACCTCAATAGACATTTTTCAAAAGAGGAAATCCAAATGGCCAACAGGCACATGAAAAAATGTTCAAGGTCATTAGCAATCAAAGAAATGCAAGTCAAAACCACAATGAGGTTTCACCTCACCCCGATTAGAATGGCTCACATTCAGAAATCTACCAACAACAGATGCTGGCGAGGATGTGGGGAAAAAGGGACACTAACCCACTGTGGGTGGGAATGCAAACTGGTCAAGCCACTATAGAAGTCAGTCTGGAGATTCCTCAGAAACCTGAAGATAACCCTACCGTTCGACCCAGCCATCCCACTCCTTGGAATTTACCCAAAGGAATTTAAATTGGCAAACAAAAAAGCGGTCTGCACCCTAATGTTTATTGCAGCCCAATTCACAATAGCTAAGACCTGGAACCAACCTAAATGCCCATCAACGGTAGACTGGATAAAGAAATTATGGGATATGTACTCTTTAGCATACTATACCGCAGTAAGAAACAACGAAATCCAGTCATTTGCAACAAAATGGAGGAATCTGGAACACATCATGCTGAGTGAAATAAGCCAATCCCAAAGGGACAAATACCATATGTTCTCCCTGATCGGTGACAACTGACTGAACACCAAAAAGGAAACCTCCTGAAGTGAAATGGACACTATGGGAAATGGTGACTTGATCAGCATAGCCCTGACTGTTAATGAACAACTTAATACATTATCCCTCTTAGTAGTTTTTTTGTCTGCTCTACTTAATATGACTGGTTTAATTCTGTAATTAATACACAGTTATTCTTAAGTGTTGAAAATTAACTGAAATGTGATCCCTGTTAAACATAAGAGTGGGAATAAGAGAGGGAAGAGATGTATAATTTGGGACATGCTCAAGCTGACTTGCCCCAAATGGTAGAGTTAGAAACATACCAGGGGATTCCAATTCAATCCCATCAAGGTGGCATGTACCAATGCCATCTCACTATTCCAAGTGATCAATTTCAGTTCACAATTGATCATAATGAAAGAACTAAGAGTCAAAGGGAGCACATAGACAAGTCTAGTACCTGCTAACACTAACCGATAGAATAAATAAAGGGGAGAGTGATCCAACATGGGAAGTGAGATACTCAGCAGACTCATAGAATGGCAGATGTCCTAAATAGCACTCTGGCCTCAGAATCAGCCCTAAAGGCATTCGGATTGGGCTGAAAAGCCCATGAGAGTATTTCAGGCATGGAAAGCCAAGACACTCTGGCAAAAGATCTCTGTGAGTGAGATCCCAGTGGAAAGAACAGGTCTTCAAAGAAGGAGGTACCTTTCTCTGAAGGGAGGAGAGAACCTCCACTTTGACTATGACCTTGGCTAAACAAGATAAGAATCGGAGAACTCAGAGGGCTTCCATAGCCTTGGAAACTCATGACTGGAGCATAGGGAGATTACTGATGCCATAAACAGGAGTGTCAATTGGTAAAGTCAACAACAGGAGTCACTGTGCACTTACTCCTCATGTAGGATCTCTGTCCTTAATGTGCTGTGCATTGAGATTTAATGCTATAACGAGTACTCAAACAATATATTTCACTTTGTGTTTCTATGGGGGTGCAAACTGTTGAAATCTTTACTTAATGTATACTGAACTGATCCTCTGTAAAAAAAAAAAAAAAAAGAAACTATCAACTCCCAACTTGACTCTCACTGGGATTAAACATGACAATAGGTCTGATCTGATTTCATCATCACTTAAAAAAAATCATCTATTATTTTTCACTTTATGTTTCTGTGTGGGAGCAAACTGTTGAAATCCTTACTTAATGTATACTAAGCTGATCTTCTGTATATTAAGATAATCGAAAATGAATCTTGATGTGAATGGAAGGGGAGAGGGGGTGGGAAAGGGGAGGGTTGTGGGTGGGAGGGACGGTATGTGGGGGAAGCCATTGTAATCCATAAATCGTACTTTGGAAATTTATATTCATTAAATAAACGTTAAAAAAAAAAGAAAAAAATCTACAGCAAATATCACTTTTTTAAATTTTATTTTCTTATTTTTATTTATTTGAAAGGCAGAGCAAAGAAGGACAGAGAGAGTTCTTCAGTCACTAGGTCGGTCTCTCTCTCTCTCTCTCTCTCTCTCTGCCTTTCAAATAAATAAATCTTTTTTTAAATGGAGACTAGAGTTGTGAAGACATTGAAGTATATGATAGAGAACGACACGAGGGGATGTCGTCGTCTAGGAAGTCTTTCGTTGGACTTCACACAATGAAACCTGCATGGTGAGGAGACTAACCTGCACACATTGGCAAAAGTGCTCTGCAGAGAAAAGGAAGAGCCAGCGTTCAAGTCTCAGGAGGCCACAAGCTTGGTGTCACAATAACAGAAAATCCAAGATGGTTAAGCACAGCAAGCAAGGAAGAGAGTGAAATGAAGAAAAGCTCAGTGAGATTGGTGGGGCCAGAGCGTGACAGGCTTTTAGGGACCTTGGCAAAGACAATGAGGTAGCGTAGGCATCTGATCTCCCCAGCAGGCTATGGTGTCTGCTACCTTTAGCCTCCAGAGCTTGCCATGAGCTTCTTTCCTATCAAGGTATGCACTTGTCTCAGATGGTCAGGATAAATTCTAGCCCCATTCTGTAACATTCACCAATCCATGAACCCCCTCTGCTCAAAACATTTTTTTTAGTCTGCCCATCTAATTTTACCCCTTAACTATTTGCAATAATTTTTTTCATCTCAGGGATTATCCCTTATTACTATCCCTTCCTACAAACATGTTGTAGATTTCTTTTTTCCAACATTAAATGATAATTTATTTTTCATGTTGAAAAGGCTTCAAAATATGTATGCACAAGATGAATGAAACAAACTACAGAGAATCACCATAGAGTAGGATACAAAAATACACAGGGTCTTTTACAGGATACAAAAATTATGTCTCTCGATTTAAAAAAAAAATTTCAAGAGAATTAAGTAAATTAGACCATGTCATCAAAGAATATATTAACTATAACTAAGATGAACCAGGACAAATCCCCAAAACATCAAAGTGAAATTTCTTTTCTATCCCTTCTAGCTGCATGGTTTTCGTTTTCTGTGTTGAGTTGTGCACTTCAGAGTCATCTGCCTCTTGTAGATTATCAAGCACGTCTTCCTTTGACTCTGTTTTTGTCTTGCATGTTTTTCTGTCCATGGCCTGGCATACTTGAGGAAGAATGGCATATTACAGTTTAATTCTAAGGAAATGTCAACCACCAGCAGTTCATCAGTATTGGGTTCCGATGTGAGCAGCTGAATGGAGCTCAACACGGTTGCAATGCTGAGAGATGGTCTCCAAGCACCTTTTGGTGGCAATTTGAGAACACCCAGACAAATTCTTCCAGCAGAATCAATGTTCACATGATAGACTGGAGTCAGAAATCAGATCTGAGGAGGTTCAAAAGGAAACTTCTCAGGAATAATAACTTCCAGCTTGAAACCTTTCTCATAAGGTGTGTTAGATCCACCTAGTATTTGAGCTGGCAGATCATCCACTTGGTCCTTATCTTGCCAGCACCATATGCCTGGGGTTGGCTCTGTGGCTAACATGTACATCACCCTCTTGAGATGCAAAGGTCTTTGCATGATCCCCAAATAACAGTAAAACCACACACAGTTCACCACTCCACATTAAGAGTTCACTGTAATGCACTCAACACAGCAGCACACCACACAGTTTGTAGATTTTTAACACAGTCTTCTAAAGCTGTTGGCACAAGAATTACAACATAGTTGGGGCCAGCGCCACGGCTCACTTTGTTAATCCTCCGCCTGCAGTGCCGGTACCCTGGGTTCTAGTCCCAGTTGGGGCACCGGATTCTATCCCAGTTGCTCCTCTTCCAGTCCAGCTCTCTGCTGTGGCCCGGGAAGGCAATGGAGGATGGCCCAAGTGCTTGGGCCCTGCACCCCATGGGAGACCAGGAGGAAGCTCCTGGCTCCTGGCTTCAGATTGGCGCAGCGCACCGGCTATGGCAGCCATTTGGGGGGTGAGCCAACAGAAGGAAGATCTTTCTCTCTGTCTCTCTCTCTCTCACTGTCTAACTCTGCCTATCAAAAAAAAAAAGAAAGAAAAAATAACACAGTTGGGGCTGATGTTGTGGCATAGTAGGCTAAGCTTCCACCTGCAGTGTTGGCATCCCATATGAGCACCAGTTCATGTCCCAGCCGCTCCTCTTCTGATCCAGCTCTCTGACTGTGACTTGGGAAAGTAGTAGAAGATGGCCCGAGTGCTTTGGCCCCTGCACTCAGGTGGGAGACCTAAAATAAGCTATTGGCTCCTGGATTCATATCAGCCTAGCTCCAGTCACTGCAGCTATTTGGAGAGTGAACAGTGGATGGAAGACCTTTCTCTCTTTCTCTCTCTATCTATATCTGTATCTCTATCTGTAACTCTGCTTCAAATAAATAATTTTTTAATCTTAAAAAAAAACATAATGAGCATGCAATTTTTTTACATCACCTAAATTTCCATGAGATTTTGTAACCTAATCAGCTTGTAACTTCTACACAGTAAAAAGCATCATAGAATTATGATTTTGCATATGAGAAAGTAAATTGGATTGTGACACTTTGTAGCCTCTCTATTAAGAAATTTTAGTCATTTGAAATAATTTATTATTCTAGTCCTAGTAGGAAAACAGCAAGTATTACTTCTTTTTTTCTTTTTCTATTTTTTTTTTTTTAGTTTTAGAGAGATAGATAGACAGAGACAGCTACCATATGCTGGCTTACTCCCCATATGCCAGCAATGGGCTAGGCCAAGACCAATGCCAGGAGTCAAGAACTCAACCCAGGTCTCCCACATAGGTGGCAGGATCTAATTACTTAAGCCATCACCACTGCCTCCTAGGATCTACATTAGCAGAAAGTTGGAATCAGAATCCAGAATCAGGTATAATGTGAGGCACAGGTGATGTAACAGCTAAGCTAGGGGCTAGCATTATGGCATAGCAATTCAAGTCCCGGCTGCCCCACTTCCAATCCAGCTGCCTGCTTACATGCTGGGAAAGCAGCAGAGCATGTCCCAAGAGCTTGGAACCCTGCACCCATGTAGGAGACTTGGGAGAAGCTCCTGGCTCCTGGCTTCAGCCTAACCCAGCCCAATGTGACCATCTGGGGAGTAATCCAGCAGATGAAGATCAATCTCTCTCTGTAACTCTGACTTTCAAAAATAAATAAATTTTTAAAAAGTCTCCTAACAGTATAGAAACACATTTTTGGGAAAAACGGGAATAATTACAGGGCTTTATCTATAGTTACTGGGCATATTAGCAGAAATGCATAAGAAGGCATAACCCACTGATCCAATTTTAGGCTGATAAAAATTCAAAATAATTTCAAAATAACCTTAGCTCTTTTCTCTCATTTATTGAAAGGTAATAAATGTGATAGTGTAAAAATATACAAACAATTTCTCTTTAAAATCCTCTTTACATTTCATCTGTTTTCTTCACACATTACATGTGTTCCCTCATATCTCACCCCAAGACTGAAAAAACAAAAGTCATCCTTAAGAACAGTAAATGTTTACATATTTCCAAAGCACTTTTCTTCAGATTCTGCACAAAGCCCCAAAAATCAGTATGACAAGAGAAGATCCTCCTCAGAACACACAGAAGGATTTTCAGGCCTGTCCAGAATCCTCCTTATCAGAAAAATGTGGAAACAGTCCTATGTTAATACTTCCTATTTTAACACATTGAAGAAGAAAGAATAGTATCTCCTCCTCAGTTAGGGTCAGAAAGCACACTAAGAAAATTCTGCACATTGAACTAGTAAGTAAAGCTTTCACAGTACTGTGTTTCATCGGATTTGTATTTGTAGCATGGACAGGGAATGTTAGAGATGTTTTCTTTCTTGATATCACTAAGTTAAAACAACTTCTGGAAACACAGCAGCTGGCTGAATATTCTCCTCATTGCCACCTTCATCTCTTTGTTCCTTAAAGTGTAGATGACAGGATTCAGAAATGGGGTAATTATCACATCAAAAATGGCAAGAAATTTATCTATAGGCACTGTGAGAAATGGCCATGAATACACAAAGATGCATGGACCGAAAAACAAGACCACCACTGTGATGTGAGCAGACAATGTAGAGAGAGCCTTGGACAAGCCACCTGAAGAGTGTTGCCAGACAGTGACCAAGATGAAGATATAGGAGATCATCAAAATGATGAACGTTCCCAGGGAGATGAACCCACTGTTGGCAGCAACCATGAGCTCCATTCTGTAAGTGACTGTGCAAGCAAGTTTAATAAATCGAGGAATATCACAGTAAAAGCTGTCCACTTCATTGGGACCACAGAATGGTAGTTTTACAACAAATGCAAGTTGGATCACTGAGTGGATGATTCCAATAGTCCAGGCAGCCACTGAAAGTATAACACAAGTTCGGAAGTTCATGATGGTCAGGTAGTGGAGAGGCCTACATATAGCAATATATCGGTCAAGGGCCATCACTATGAGCAGCACCATCTCAGTTCCTCCCGTAACATGAATGAAGAACATCTGCGTAATGCAAGCTTTGATAGAGATTATTTTTTTCTCCTTGAAAAGATCAGAAATCATCTTGGGAACTGTAATGGAGGAAACCCACATGTCAATAAAGGAGAGATTGGCCAGCAGGAAGTACATGGGGGAGTGTAAATGAGAGTCGGATGTCACCATGAGGACAATGAGGAGATTTCCTAAAACACCTGCTGTGTAGAACACAGAGAAGGCCAGAAAGAGGACAAGCTGCATCTCCAAAGAATGGGTGAGTCCTACCAACACAATCTCAGACACCACTGAATCATTTCCTCCCGCTACGGTCTCAATCATTTCTGGCTCCAAATTTTCCTGAAAGAACAGGAGAAGTAAGAACGTGGAATTACTGGCTGTAAAATTCAGGGTTCCATTAGCGAACAACTTGGATATACTACACTAATGGATTTGTTATAGGAAGTTGACCTTACATAATCACAGAAGTTGGTTCAGCAGGTCAAGGTTCTTATATTGGATGTCGTAGCTTGAAGTCCTCAGGTCAGGCATTCAGAAAAGAAAAGTGAATGTAAAGTTGGGGAAAGTTAAGAATAAACTGGAGGGGCTGGTGCTGTGGTGCAGTGGGTTAACTCCCTGGCCTGAAGCACCAGCATCCCATATGGGCACCGGTCTGGTCCCGGCTGATCCTCTTCCAATCCAGCTTTCTGCTGTGGCCTGGGAGGGCAGTGGAGGATGGCCCAAGCCCTTGGACCCCTGCACCAGCATGGAGACCCAGGGGAAGCTCCTGGCTCCTGGCTTCGGATCAGCGCAGCTCCAGCCGTTGCAGCCAATTGGGGAGTGAAGCAGCGGATGGAAGACCTCTCGCTCCCACTCTTGCTCTCGCTCTCTCTGCCTCTCCTCTCTCTGTGTAACTCTGACTTTCAAATAAATAAATAAATCTTAAAAAAAAAAAACTGGAACCCACAATCAAGAACTGAAGTCCACAAGGACAGACTGAAACCTACTTCAAATCTCTTCAAATCTTGCTCCTGATTTTGATGATATAGTTGTATTGCAAAAGCCAGTATCCTTGATCATAGGAAGAAGCACTCACCTTGGTCTATGAGTCAATGAATGTAAGGGAGAACCCAAAGGAAGGTGTGGCAGTTGCAGGCCCAGCTACCGCCTCACACCAGTAAGACAAGCTAGCAGATAAATAGCAACATGTGTGAGCTACTGATCCAGCTGCTGCTCCGCTTCTGTCCTCCAAATCCTGCAAAAGAATCTCTCTCTAGCTGCCTATCCTAGTTAAGCAAGGAAATCTAGGGAAAACCAATTATGTCAAGAAGGTAAAGAGTGTTTCAGGGGAAGAATTAGGATTAATTCAGTGTTTATAGGCTTATTAATAAGAAACAATGAGCTCGAAGACAATGACCTTGTAGGAATTCCTCACTTATGTGTTCTCAATGCCTAGAATGTACCTAACACATCATATATCTTCAATAAATATCTATGGAATAAATGAATGAATGATGATGATAAAAACTTGGATTGCCCAGGGTTAAAGAAAAAGTGATTGTTAAGAGAGTTGTGCTGCTATGACCTGGGAAAGCAATAGAAGATGGCCCAATTCCTTGCATCCCCTGTACCCACATGGGAGATCTGGAAGAAGCTCCTGGCTCCTGGCTCCTGGCTTCAGATCAGCACAGCTCCTGCCATTGCAGCCATCTGGGGAGTGAACCAGCAGATGGAAGACCTCTCTGTTTTCTGTCTCTCTCTCTCTCTCCCTCTCTCTCTTTCTCTCTCTCTCACTCTCTCTGCCTCTGCCTCTCTGTAACACTTTCAAGTAAACAAAGAAAATCTTAAAAAAAGAAGAGAGAGAGAGAGTTGGCCTATTAAGGCCATACAATTAGAAACTGAAAGAAAGATACAGAACATTTTAGCAACTCAAACAAGAGAAATGCATGTTTTAGGAGCCAGTGGGAAAGAATATGAAAGAGCATAGGAATGAGAGTTAATTTATCTTTTTTTTTTTTTTTACAAACGGAGTTAGACAGTGAGAGAGAGACAGAGAGAAAGGTCTTGCTTCCATTGGTTCACCCCCCAAATGGCTGCTATGGCTGGTGCACTGCGCCGATCCAAAGCCAGGAGCCAGGTACTTCCTCCTGGTCTCCCATGCGGGTGCAGGGACCCAAGCACTTGGGCCATCCTCCACTGCCTTCCTGGGCCACAGCAGAGAGCTGGACTGGAAGAGGAGCAACTGGGACAGAATCCAGCATCCCAAGTGGGACTAGAACCTGGGGTATCGGCACCGCAGGCAGAAGATTAGCCTAGTGAGCCACAGCACCGGCCAAAGAGTTAATTTATCTTAAGATTATGGAATATCAGAAATGAGTTAAATCAAAAATAAAGATAAGAAGAATTGGAGAGGACATCTAGCCTAGCAGTTACAACACTGGTTGGGACATCCACATCTCACATCAGAGCATTAGGGTTTGAGTCCCACCTCCACTCTTCATTTTAACTTCCTGCTAAGGTGCACCCTGGGAGACAGTGTGTAATGATCCAAATGTTTGAGCCCTCCACCCACCCCCTCACCCTACCACCTACCTGGGAGACCTGTACTAAGTCTCTGGCTGCCAGCTGCCAGCCTGGCCAAGCCCTGGCCATTATAGGCATTTGAATAGTAAAGCTTACTCTCTCACATTCTCTCTCTTTCTATCTCTCTCTCATAAATAAAATAAAAACTGGCCGGCGCTGCGGATCACTAGGCTAAGCCTCCACCTGCGGCACCAGCACCCCAGGTTCTAGTCCTGGTTGGGGCACCAGATTCTGTCCCAGTTGCTCCTCTTCCAGTCCAGCTCTCTGCTGTGGCCAGGGAAGGCAGTGGAGGATGGTCCAAGTGCTTGGGCCCTGCACCCACATGGGAGACCAGGAGGAAGTACCTGGCTCCTGGCTTCAGATCGGCACAGCACGCTGGCCGTGGCAGCTGTTTGGGGGGGGGGGGGTCAACCAACGGAAGGAAGACCTTTCTGTCTCTCTCTTTCACTCGCTATCTAATTCTGCCTGTCAAAAAATAAAATAAAATAAAAACTAAATACACTTTTTAAAAATGTAAGAAGACTTAGCCTTGCAAAATAAGAGGGTTTGTATGTTACTCTGAATCAAGAAAGGAAAAGAAAAAGTATACATGAAAATACAAAGAAATATTTTATATAAAAAAATTTTTCTTGTGGGCCGGCGCCGCGGCTCAATAGGCTAATCCTCCGCCTTGTGGCACCGGCACACAGGGTTCTAGTCCCGGTCGGGGCACTGGATTCTGTCCCAGTTGCCTCTCTTCCAGGCCAGCTCTCTGCTGTGGCCAGGGAGTGCAGTGGAGGATGGCCCAAGTGCTTGGGCCCTGCACCCCATGGGAGACCAGGATAAGTACCTGGCTCCTGCCATTGGATCAGCATGGTGCGCCGGCCACAGCGCGCCGGCCACGGCGGCCATTGGAGGGTGAACCAATGGCAAAGGAAGACCTTTCTCTCTGTCTCTCTCTCTCACTGTCCACTCTGCCTGTCAAAAAAAATAAATAAATAATGATTAGCCAGCCAGAATTGAGAAATATAAGAATTCTGAAAAACCCAAAGTTGAGAAATATAAGAATTCTGAAAAACCCAAAGTGCCTGACACAGTCCCAAGCCTGTGCCCCCCTCAGCCCATTCCATAACAGATTAATATTCTGAAAACACAAGCCATGCCTCTCTACTACCACAAATAATCCCCCAGTGGCTGATGGTTCCACACTGGCTCAAGAACAGTGGTGCTACTCTAGACCCAGCCAGCTCTCGAGCCATCTGTAAAACTTGCCTCTTCCCCTTTGGTTCAAACTATCCTTTCTACAAAAAATAGCCTGCCCCATCCATTCTGAATTTTGCCCATTTTTCATAACCCCATTTAAAAACTACTCACCTCTTGAAACCTCCTCAACTCTCCTAGCCAAGAAAAAAAGAAAAGGTGTCCCCCCTGTTCCCACAGCACTTTGTATTTAACACCTTTGACCCGTGGTGTTGAGCTACATGTGCATGACTTATTTCCTCTGCTTCTGAGCGCCAGCAGACAGGGCTCCTGTATTATCACTTCTGTCTTCACCTCCAATCATAGGACTGTTTTAGAGGACACAATTAACGGTTTTAGGAAGTCCATATTTATGCTTACTTAACTTGAATTAATTCCTTTGAAATCTTGAGTGAATTGTGTAAAATGAAACAATTCGGAGTGGGCATTTGGTGCAGTAGTTAAGACACTGCTTGGCATGCCCACAGCCCACACTGGAGTGCGAGATTCAAGTCTGATCAACTTCCAATCCAACCAGCAGATGGAAGATCAATCAATCTCTCTCTCTCTCTCTCTGTGTACTTGTCTGTTACTCTGACTCTCTAAATGAATGAATAAATCTTTAAAAAGGAAAACAAAATTTTCCTCAAGTTCTGAGACTGATTAACATTCCCAAATAGAACACAGTAATTAAAACAAGTTATATCTTCAGAATCCCAAACAGCACTACCCACACACCCAGTGAACATTTTCAGAGGGAAAAGCTAATCATATAGACAAGATCTGACTTTTCCTTCTCAGAAAACACAATATATCGCATCCATCGGAAACCTTGTGGGATACAAAATGGCATTCCTTAATTTGAAACCTAAGTTTTCCCCATTTCTTGTGCATCTTTCCTAATGGGACATTTCCCTAAGGGACATTCCTCCCTTACTAACTGCCTGCCTCTCATTTGTTCCTGTTGTCTGTACAGTAAGGCAATGTAGCTTTCTGTTTCTCCCTGCCACAACAGGCTATGAGCCCAGGGAGGGAAGAATCTCTTTTTCTATGTATTCTGGGCACCCAGCACAGTACTGGGAACATAATAGGAGCTGAAGAAGTGCTTTATTGGATTAAATAGTGGGTGTACAAATAAAAGTGAACCTAATCCAGATGTCAAGGTTCTTGAAAATTTCATAAAAACTGAGGTCCCAATAAGAAATTTAGATAAAGTATTTGCATTCAGCAATCACTTCAGATTTGTTCTCTCGGGTTATTTACTACGTAGACTGACTAAATGATCATCATGAGAGGAAAAACATACAGTTCTGCTGCTTTGGCAAACATTGCCTGACTTTTGTAATTCCATTTATGAGCCACGTAGAAGCTGTCTTCAAGACCAGATACAATTACTGACTTGCAGTGGGTGCTTACTGAATCAGGAGCTAAATCCAAATGTCTTAACGTGACTTACTACCCTGTGTGCTCTTGGCTCGTACCTGACACCCTCCCTGTGGTTCTTATCCCTAAATACCTGGGCTCTCCTTCTCCCTGTTTAAACACCATGATGGGTTCTTTGCCGAGTATTTGTCAATTTCTGCTGGCTGAACTCAACTTCTGTTCCCAACACTTTCTCCTCTGGGCACCCTCTTCTGCTATACTCAATGGCAATTTCAAACTGTGATTTCATTACCAGGAAATCTATTTAATCCCCTCCTCAGTCCACAAAACATAACATCGTGACCTGGTCTGTTCTTCCTGTACTTCTTACCCACCTGTTCTCCAGCAGATCTGAGATAACAGCATCTCCAGAAATCACACCTGGTATATGGAACTATTTGAAATTATCCCAGAAGAGAAAAGATGTAAGTAATGAGCAACACAAATAGTAGCAAAAATGGTATCAGATAGAACAAGAAAGGCCAGTCTATGCCAGTCTGCTAGGAGCGGTCTCTTAGAGTGATACTGTTTTCCCAGAGCAACATAGGAGGAGGCAGTTAATGGGTCACCTGGGGAGAAATTAATCAGGAATAAATAAGCTTTACCGTGTTATTTCCATACCTCAGGATCTGAGACAAAGATGAAGTTCTATAGTTTATGAAAATATCTTCTTAATTATTTTAATGGAAATCATCTTTGTTGTTCTGCCATTTACACACATACAAAACAGACTAAAATGTATAATGAATATTTATTATTTTCTAGATATATGCATTGGGCAGGTTCAGAAAAGGAAAACAAGCAAACCCTAGGGTCTGGGAAATAAAGTAAGTATTCAAGAAAAAGAGCTACCAGAAATAATACTCCTTGTTTTTGACTTCATTCCTGAATCCACCTCTTTAAGAGTGTTCCTCAATGCTTTTGCCTCTAAATATCTGATACTCTGCCAAACAAATCTTTATAATAGTTTTTAGGTATTGAGGCAGATTTTCTGATTCAACTGTGGCCTTTGCAGAGTCTATTTAATTTTCTTGATAAAATATTTTTTATTAATAGACCATTGATTAAGAAGGTACAGAAAGAGGTAAGAGGACCATGGGTTCAAATATTTTCTGCATACAGTAATTGGGGTTCCAATAAGCCCAGCTCTGACATACATAGTTATGACAGAATGGGGAGAAAGAGGCATGATCTCTCACTCAAAGAGTTCAGTCTACAAATGATGAGCAGAAAAACATTTAAAATAGAATGGTAAGGATAGTATTTTTTTTATTTTTTTATTTTTTTTATTTATTTTTTTTTATTTTTTTGACAGGCAGAGTGGACAGTGAGAGAGAGAGACAGAGAGAAAGGTCTTCCTTTGCCGTTGGTTCAACCTCCAATGGCCGCCGCGGCCAGCGCGCTGCGGCCGGCGCACCACGCTGATCCGGTGGCAGGAGCCAGGAGCCAGGTGCTTCTCCTGGTCTCCCATGGGGTGCAGAGCCCAAGCACCTGGGCCATCCTCCACTGCACTCCCTGGCCACAGCAGAGAGCTGGCCTGGAAGAGGGGCAACCGGGACAGAATCCGGCGCCCCAACCAGGACTAGAACCCGGTGTGCCGGCGCCGCTAGGCGGAGGATTAGCCTAGTGGGCCGCGGTGCCGGCCATGATAAGGATAGTATTAAAAGGTCCACAAAGAAGACAAAATGATGAAATATGAATGGAAAGTATATTGTAAAAAATAAGAATAGGAATAGGAGAGGGAGGAGGAAGAAAGGTGAGAGTGTAAGTGGGAGAGGGGAAAGTAACACCATATTCTTGAATCTGTATATAGGAAATACATGAATTTGAATGTCTTAAATAAAATGTAAATAAATAAATCTATCTTTAATATTTATTTATTTGAAAGGCAGAGTTACAGAGAGGCAGAGGAAGAGAGAAAGAGGTCTTCCATTGGCTGGTTCACTCCCCAAATTGCCACAATGGTCAGAGCTGAGTCAATCTGAAGCCATGAGTCAGCAGCTTCTTCTGGATCTCCCATGCAGGTGCAGGGGCCCAAGGACTTGGGCCATCTTCTACTGCTTTTCCAGGCACATCAACAAGGAGCTGGATCAGAAGTGGAACAGCCAGGACTCAAACGAGCACTCATATGGGATGCCAGCACTGCAGGTGATGGCTTTACCTGCTATGCCACAGCAGTAAATAATAAATAAAATTTTTAATAAATAAAATGGAAAATATAAAGAAGTGACATCTTGGCTTTGAATACTTTCTACAGAATTCAGTCATTTTTTTGAAATCTAGATAGCTTATACTTTTGTCCTCTTCTCTTATGCAGAACTAATCAATATGTATTGAATCATAAATAATTTCATATCAGCCCAGAGCTCAAAAC
This sequence comes from Oryctolagus cuniculus, assembly GCF_964237555.1. Lineage (NCBI taxonomy): Eukaryota > Metazoa > Chordata > Mammalia > Lagomorpha > Leporidae > Oryctolagus > Oryctolagus cuniculus. The sequence goes on from NC_091443.1 coordinate 55,584,678, forward strand.
ATTAAAGAAAAACTTCACCCCTGCTAAGCTATCATACTGCTGTGTAATAGGAAGTCAACCTATTTAGTTTCTATTTCTAACCAAAATTTGTTGAACTAGTAGTTCAACAACTATTGTTTTTATTTCTAACCAAAATTCATGGAACTAAACAGCTGTTAATGGGGCTGTGACACAGCGGGTTAAAGCCCTGGCCTGAAGCGCCAGCATCCCATGTGGGTACCGTTCTGGTCCTGGCTGCTCCTCTTCTGATCCGACTCTCTACTGTGGCCTGGGATGGCAGTGGAGGATGGCCCAAGTCCTTGGGCCCCTGCACCCGCATGGGAGACCCGGAAGAAGCTCCTGGCTCCTGGCTTCAGGTCAGCGCAGCTCCGACAGTTGCAGCCATCTGGGAAGTGGACCAGCAGATAAAAGACCTCTCTCTCTGTCTCTACCTCTCTCTGTAACTCTGTCTTTCAAATAAATAAAAATTTTATATATATATATATAAACAGCTGTTAAGTCTGCAAGAGTGACTAGGTTTACTATTGATACTACTAGTTCAACAAATACATGTAAATTAAATATTTTCTACAAAATACCTACTGATAAATAATAGAATGAATAAGCATATGTTTCAAATATCTTATATTTTATAAGCTTTATACATTTGTCCAGTGTGTCCTTTTCCTGCTCCAAACATATTTGTACTTTAAATTGTGACCCATCTTGGCAGATTCCACTTCAGGTTGTACTAAATTTGTGTTTTCTCAACTTCTTTGAAAAATATTCTTACTTACAGTACTTCCACAGAAGCTATATAGAGGCTAATTTTCAACCACTTCAAATTTGGCATTGATTCCTAAAGTAAATGAACTCTTAGTATTGGTAACATTTGTCAACTTACAAAAGCCAAAGGAAACCACTTGAAAAAATTTGCTTTGTTTTTAATTGACTGTTGGTGTTGCTCTAATATCCTCAACTCTTCAAGAAACTGTTCTCAGTAAATAGTTAACTTCTTGAATTTATTTTGTCTGGATTCATTTCCTTGGCTGCATCCATCAGACAAGATTTAATTAACACATCATTGATAAGTGGATTTTCTTGCTTGACTAACAAATGAGTCACTTGGAAATTTGCTTTGGTAGACTCATTTTTCTTTTGGAGGCGGCAGGGAGAATTCTGTTCTAATGAGATATTCCATTTAAATTTTTCCTGGACACGACTTTCTTGTGAGTTCTTACTCTTGTAATGTTGAATATACTATCCATTGTATCCTTTCAGTACAGCTATAGTGTCTTTGCTTATGAAAAATTCTTAGCTACTAATGCAAAAACAAAATAATCCACACTCTCCTATGCCTTAAAAGAATATTAGAAGCCCTATTTTCTCTTCTTTTCTTCATTTTAACATGACAGTTATAAAGGTATAAATTTATTCAAATGAATAGGCTTATAGAATTTGTTTTAGTATTTATCTGTTTGGGTTTTGGGTTGCGTTTCTTAGTGGTTTCTATGTTTTCAATATATAGTTTTAACTTATCACAGTCTATCCTCAAATAATTCTATATTATTTCCATTTCTTAAAATAGGAGCTCTCTATGAGATACAATAATTAAAAGATCTCTTTCTCTTTGGAAATGAGTTTAACAGAAATTCCCCTCAAAACATACTTCAACAATGATTACCAACAAAGCAAGAAGTAAAAATCTCTAAACTGTAACGGCTGCCTATTGATCTTATAACTAAAAAGTCAGTGTCCTTACACAAAAATCCACTCAACATGGATTAAAGATCTAAATCTACAACCTGACACCACCAAATTATTAGAGAACACTGGAGAAACCCTGCAAGATATAGGCACTGGCAAAGACTTCTTGGAAAAGACCCCGGAGGCATAGGCAGTCAAAGCCAAAATTAACAATTGGGATTACATCAAATTGAGAAGTTTCTGTACTGCAAAAGAAACAGTCAGGAAAGTAAAGATCGACCGACAGAATGGGAAAAAATATTTGCAAACTATGCAACAGATAAATGGGTTAATAACCAGAATCTACAAAGAGATCAAGAAACTCCACAAAAACAAAACAAACAAACCACTTAAGGGATGGGCCAAGGACCTCAATAGACATTTTTCAAAAGAGGAAATCCAAATGGCCAACAGACACATGAAAAAATTTTCAGGATCACTAGCAATCAGGGAAATGTAAATCAAAACCACAATGAGGTTTCACTTCACCCCAGTTAGAATGGCTCACATACAGAAATATACCAACAACAGATGCTGGCAAGGATGTGGGGAAAAAGCGACACTAACCTAATGTTGGTGGGGATGCAAACTGGTTAAGCCACTATGGAAGTCAGTTTGGAGATTCTTCAGAAACCTAAATATAACCCTACCATACAACCCAGCCATCCCACTCCTTGGAATTTACCCAAAGGAAATTAAATTCGCAAATAAAAGAGCTGTCTGCACCCTAATGTTTATTGCATCTCAATTCACAATAGCTAAGACCTGGAATCAACCTAAATGCCCATGAACAGTAGACTGGATAAAGAAATTATGGGACACGTACTCTATAGAATACTATACAGCAGTCAAAAACCAATGAAATCCAGTCATTTGCAACAAAATGAAGGAATCTGGAAAACATCATGCTGAGTGAACTAAGCTAGTCCCAAAGGGACAAAGATCATATGTTCTCCCTGATGAGTGACAACTAACCGAACACAAAAAAGGAAACCTGTTGAAGTGAAATGGACACTATGAGAAACAGTGACTTGATCAGCCCTTGTCCTGACTATTGATGAACAACTTAATACTTTATCCCTTTTAGTATCTTTTTTGTTCTACTTAATACTATTGGTTGAACTCTGTAATTAACACACAATTATTCTTAGGTGTTTAAATTTAACTGAAAGGTGATCCCAGGTAAATACAAGTGTGGGAATAAGAGAGGGAGGAGATGTACAGTTCGACACATGTTCAATCGGACTTACCCCAAATGGTAGAGTTAGAAATGTGCCAGGGGATTCCAATACAATCCCATCAAGGTGGCATGTCCAATGCCATCTCACTAGTCAAAGTGATCAGTTTCAGTTCATAATTGATCATAATGACAGGATTAAGAGTCAAAGGGATCACATAAACAAGGCTAGTGTCTGCTAATACTAACTGATAGAATAGAAAAGGGAGAGAACGATCCAACATGGGAAGCGGGATACATAGCAGACCCATAGAATGGCAGATGTCCTAAACAGCACTCTGGCCTCAGAATCAGACCTTAAGGCATTCGGATCCAGATGAAAAGCCCATTATAGTATTTCAGGCATGGAAAGCCAAGACACTCTGGCAAAAAAAAAAAAAAAAAAAAAAATGACCTAAATGAAAGATCTCTGTGAGTGAGATCCCAGTGGAAAGAATGGGCCATCATAGAAGGAGGTACCTTTCTCTGAAGGGAGGAGAGAATTTCCACTTTGAATATGGCCTTGTCTAAATAAGATTGGAGTTGGAAAACTCAAGAGGTTTCCATAACCTTGGCAACTCATGACAAGAGCCTCGGATGATTACTGACACCATAAACAAGAGTGTCAATTGTTAAATCAACAATAGGAGTCACTGTGCACTTACTCCCCATGTAGGATCTCTGTCCTTAGTGTGTTGTACTATGTGATAAAATAGTATAACTAGTACTCAAACAGTACTTTATATTTTGTGTTTCTGTGTGGGTGCAAACTTTTGAAATCTTTGCTTAATATATACTAAATTGATCTTCTGTATATAAAGATAATTGAAAATGAATCTTGATGTGAATGGGATGGGAGAGGGAGCGAGAGATGGGAGGGAGATTATGGGGGGAAAAGCTGTGGGGAGCAACCCGGACTGGACTGAGTTACTGGAATTAAGACTTATTCTATGCATCTGCTCTCCCACAATATGGCGCTGGGAGAGGAGAAAACAGCTTCTACCCAGCTGCCTCTTGCCAACTTGAGTGATGACCTCCAGGAGCTGATCCTGCTCCTGATTGGAGGAGAGCAGTGTACTCGGCGTGTGGGCAGCCGAGTTGGGATTGGCGGAGGAGGACTATAAAGGAGGAGAGAGACAACATGCACCAGGAACATCTAAGGGGAACATCTATCTGAAGAAACACCTGTGCAGCCCCCGAGAGAGCCGGCCGGCGGTGTGCCGCTCCCCCGCAGAAGTGGGGAATGTGGCAGGGGGAACCGCCCTTCCACGGAGGTGGAAGGGTCGGTAGCCAACCCGGGAAGAACCAGCAGCAAACCCGGGGAGGGCCGAGCAGACAAAAGAACAGCGCAGGGTCTTGTGTCGTTCCTCCACGAAGAGGGGGAGCGACAAAAGCCACTGTAATTCAAAAGCTGTACTTTAGAAATTTATATTTATTAAATAAAATTTTTGAAAAGTCAGTGTCTAAAGCATCTACTCCATAACGCTTTGAAAATCAGATTGGGGCTGGCATTGTGGTACAGGAGGTTAAGTAGCTGCCTGCTATACCAGCAACCTACATGGGTGTCCATTGAGTCCAGCTGCTCATCTTCTAATCCAGCTCCTTGCTAACGCATCTAGGAAGTAGTAGAAGATGGCCTTAGTGCTTGGACCCCTAACAACCACATGGGAGACCCAGATGGTATTCCATGCTCCTGGCTTCAGCCTGATCCAGCCCTGGCTGTTTTGGCCTTTTGGGGAGTGAACCAGTGGATGGAAGATCTCTCTCGCTCTAGCTCTCGTTCTCACTCTCTCTTCCTCTCCTTATTTCTCTGTAACTCTTGACTTTCACAGAAGTAAATAAATCTTTTTTTTAAAAAATCAGATTAATAGGGGCCAGCATTATTGTTTAACAGGTAAGGCTTCTGCCTGCAATGCCAGTATCCCAACAGCTCCAATTCTGATCCAGCTCCCTAATAATGGCCTGGGAAAAATAGCAGAAAGATGGTCCAACTATTTGGGTCCCTGCCATCCATGTGGGAGACCCTCATTGAACCTCCTGGCTACTGGCTTTGGCCTGGCCCAGCCCTGACTGTTGCAGCCATCTGGGGAGTGAACGGGTGGATCGAAGATACCCCTTTTTCTCTCCCCTCCCCCCACTACTGTAACTCTTGACTTTCAAATAAATTCTCTTTTTAAATCAGATTAAGAAATATCTTCAGGGACAGTGCTGTGGCGTAGCGGGTAAAGCCGCCGCCTACAGTGTCCGCATCCCATATGGGCACCAGTTCGAGACCTGGCTGCTCCACTTCCAATCCAGCTCTCTGTTATGGCCTGGGGAAGCAGCGGAAGATGGCCCAGGTCCTTGGGCCCCTGAATCCACATGGGAGATCTGGAAAAAGCTCCTGGCTCCTGGTTTTGGATCGGAGCAGCTCCGGCCGTTGCGGCCAACTGGGGAGTGAACCAGTGGGTGGAAGATCTCTCTCTCTCTGTGTCTCTGTCTTTCCTTCTCTCTATGTGTAAATCTGACTTTCAAATAAATAAATAAACAAACCTTCTAAAAAAAAAAGAAAGAAATATCTTATTATAACGTAATTAGCCCTCCACTCATGTAACATAAACTTATTCTCTAATTTGTGTTGTGTACATATAGAGAACAACTGGTCAAAGTTCTGTTGAAATGTTTCTTACTCTACCCCTTAGCTTTATTACTTCCATATAACTAATCACCTGAAGAGGGTATTGTAATGCGGTAGATTAAGCCACCTCTTGGGATGCCTATATCCTAGATCAGAATGCTGGTTCCAGTCCTAGCCCCTCTACTTCCAGTCCAGCTTCCTGCTGATGCATCCTGGGAGACAGCAGATGATGAACCAGGTGCTTGGGCCCCTGCCACACCCATGGAAGACCAAGATGGGGCTCTAGATTCCCAAGTTCACCCTAACCCAACCCTAGCTGTTGTGGGCATTTAGGAAGAGATCCAGCAGATGGAATATCTCTCTCTCTCTCTCTTTCCCCTGTTAGGGTCAAAACGCGTCCGCCGCCCAAGGAACGACTTCAAGAAGCACTCTTTCATGTAATTTGGCAAGGGGTTTATTGATCCAGCATGTTGGGGCCCCTGAACAGGCGGCCCTGAGAAGTAGAAGGTCGGGGTTTTTATACACGTTTAGACAAAGAAAATCAATCATTGTATAGATCAAACAGTCGGTACAGAGTAAACAATTGATACAAGTTAAGTGATTTTACAATTAGTTGATTTATGAATATAGGGAGTACAGGATATCAAGTAAGGACTTGATTAGACATCAGAGAACCATATGGCCTATACAGGGAGGATCAAAAAAGCCTCCTATTGCCAAAAGGGAGGGCCACACAACAAGGTTACGGGAACTGCCTCGATGATACCTAGGAATGTAGCCGAATGGCGATAAGGGACATATGGTGGGGTCAGAGTTCCAGGAGCGAAGAGATTTCTTAGTGAAGGTTTGTTAATTTCTAAACAGTGACTCCTTCTATCTTACTTAGGTGAAACTAAGGTTACGTTCATGTTGGGGTAATTTACTGACTATCTTCAAAGAGAATGGCTATACAGAGCAAGTCTAGCGAGGTTGGGAAAGTTCACTAGAGGAGGGGATGGGGAGTGGCTTTTAACTTTTTAACCCTTCACCACCTCTCTGTTGCCTCCTTCCCTCCCCTCTCCAGCCTTTCAAGTATATTAAAATAAACTTTTTAAAACTTTTAAAGTATTTTAAACCTACTGTATTACTTCCATTATTGCATTGTTCTTCTCTATTTACCCTCTATATCATTTATAATTAATATATATAGACTCTATAACATTTATAATTAATATATAGAGACTGCTGTCAATTCAGCAGTCCATTAAAATAAAAAGTAGGGCTGAATAAAAAATAATTTCTTCTTGTTCTTTCAAATGATATGCTACTAAGACATTATAGTGTCATTCCAGCACTCTCATGCTAAACATTCACATCCATATTTGAATAATGTAATAGCAGATCCCTTAGCTACTGGTCTACTAGCCCCTCTGAAATATCTTATTATAGCACACCTCTTGCAATTCTTCCCATCAGGATCATTTTTTCAAATCCCTACTGCCTTCTCTACGGAAGCACTTTTCTCTATCTGCACGCATTGTATTCTCTTAAAAAGGCACAAGTCTTGTTACAGAAGACTACTTCCATGCCAACCAGATCAACCTTAGAGATCAGTGGGATTTAGATTTCCAAATCATATTACTCTAGCATCTCAAACACTGCTCTTCTCCTCTTCTCTCCTTTCCATCATAACAGTGTGACTCCAAGGGAAGTTGCCTCTCCAAGGTTGATGTCTTTTGGTGTTCCAGTCCCACTAATGTCAAATTACTAAAAGTTTTATAACTTTACTGTTTCCTGTATGTCAAAAATATTTTTAAAATAATTTTCTAAATCAGACTGTGAAAACTTAAGATACTTTGATCTGAAGTAAATAAAACAGAAATATCAGAAATATTCCACTCATCTTGAACAGACTTATTCTTTATCCAGTAGTACTTTGGATTAACCAAAGGGGGAGGGAGGGTGTCCTAAAAGGAAAAGCGGGATCTGACTGAGGGTCTGATTGATTGTAGGAGCTATGAATACTTTTAAGTATTTTTAAATAATTTATTTGGTTTCAACAAAAGCATCCAGTTCAATCTGGCATAAAGGAATAGGTTCCCTAAAAAATGCCTTTAAGTTCAGCCCTGACTCAAAGAGATGCTCATAAGATGTTGAAACAATGCTAAATAAGAAAAATATGAGGAAGAAGTTATAGTAAAAAGAACCTTAAATTGAAAAGGAGAGAAAAACTGAATGACAAAAAGGGTGGCTAAATTTTTCATAAAATCTACTCAGAGCATAGCCGCATATCAAAATTACCCTGAATACTAATTACCACGTGAGCTTCTACTCTGGTAGGTAAACATGTTAATTAGCAGTTCTGGATATAAATAACAATACATTCTATTGAGACCATAAAATAGTCAATTATTTTGCCCAGGGAATTGTGTGACATCATCATTCTTGGTTTTTATTTACTTAATAAAGAAGTTCACAAAGAATAAATGTCTCCTGTGGTTGAGATGAGAGAAGTCCCTGACCACTAGGAAAGGGACAATGTGCAGCACATCCACTTAGAAGAGTCCCATTGACCTCAAGCAAGTACCTCAGAAAGTATTGGCAATAGAAGATCCCCAGATCCCCCTTCCCTGTAATCAAAAGCAGGTGTGAGCACTGGCTCACCATTTTCTGCCTTCTCCTGGTTTTAGGGTCCAGGAGACCTTGGGGGTCTCCTTAATACATTGAGACTCCTCTTGTCTCAAGGTGTCTTGAAGAACACATGTCTTGAATAGGAAGTTGAAACTGACACAAAATATTATGCCCTTGGAAACCTCCATTGTATTCTCTACATTCACCTACAAATAAGCAACCAACCAGAAATGCCAAACCAGAGGACCAGCTTGGGCATCTGGCACAATTGTCTAGACACTACTTGGGGACACCCACATACCCTATCAAAGAACCTAGGTTCAAGTCCTGCCTCCACTTACAATTAATCTACCTTGTGGTGTACACCCTGGGAGGCATTAGGTGATGGCTCAAGTACTTGGGTCCCTGCCACTTATGTAGGAGACATAGACTGAAATCCAGGTTCCAGGTTTTGGCCTGGTCTAGTCTTGGTTGTTGCAGACATTTATAGAGTAAATCAGCAGATGGAAGATTCCCTCTCTCTCTCTCTCTCTCGCTCTCTCGCTCTCTTGCTCGCTCACTCTCTCTCCCTCTGTCTACTTCCCTCCCTCCTTTTTTCTCTCTCAATTTCAAAACAAAATGGGGGAAAAGGTTTAAAAAAACACAGAGGGATACTAAGACATTTAGAGGCTATACAGCATTAGATACTGTGTCAGTGGAAGAAATTTCAGCTAGTCGCAAGATAGCACATCATTCATATGACTGACCTAGGCTTGATGCAAAACAGAACAATGGAGGTGATGTTTAGTATGTGGACTTTTGGGAGATTCTTTGGAAGTTAATGATGAGAACAGATATAAAAATGGGCATTTTATCTTGTTAATGGCATATTAAATCCATTCACAGAAATATAGTTCTTGTTCTTTATATCATAAGGTAGGATAATACCAATGAAGCAAAAAACTAGCTTCAGAGTTGATGGGCAGATTCACTACTTAGGTAAGAAATTAGTAAGAACGTTGAGTTTATTCCATGTGGAGTGGCAGCTGAGCCTGAAAACCAAATAAATTGATCCTGGAAATCAAATGAATGAATAAATAAAAGAGATGTTCTTTCTATTGTCATCTGTCACCATGCCTTCTTATCTGTCTCCTAAAAAAAAAAAAAAGATTTTTATTGGTCATTACTGTATAGCGGTTATGAACATATACTTTGTAGTTAACCCACCTAGAGTCAAATCCTGACTCCATCACTGTTGCATAACCTTGAACGAGTTAAACAAGCTTTCTATGTCTCATTTCTTCATCTTTAAAGAAGACATCAATATGTACCTAATAAGGTGACAAGTCTTAGCTGAATTAATATTAGTAAAGTGCTTAGAAAAGTTCTCAGAACATATAAGTTCTAAAAATATATCCATTAAATAGTTACATGACAATAAAAACAAAAATATAATGCTCTTTTTACTTCATTGTGTAACCTTCACATCTTGCTTCTATCACTTTCAGTTACTTTATCATCATGGCAATTATCAACCACCACTACCACTGTTATTATTATTACAGCAAAATGATCTATGCCAAGATAATTGCCTCATAGTCTACTAGTCCTCTCCAAACCTATGAGAAATAAATAATATTATGTAGGGTACTATAGGCTCTCAAGCCTAGTTTCAGGATGTTGCAAAGAATACATCACAATAGATTATAATTAAAAATTAATTATAAATTATAAAGAGACTATAAATTAAGAAACAGTACTACATCTTAATAATCTATTCATGCAAAATATTGGCCTTCAAATAGCCACCTAGAAAACTTTGTACTTTTGGGGCCAGCATTGTGGTGCACCTGGTTAAGCCACAGCCTTTGACACCAGCATCCCATGTGAGTACCAGTTAGAGTCCCAGCTGCTCCACTTCCATTCAAGCTCCCTTCTAATGCACATGGGAAATTAGTGGATGATGGCCCAGTGCTTGGGCCCCTGCCACCCATGTGGAAGACAGATTGAGTTCCATGTTCCTGGATTCCATCTGGTCTAGTCCTAGCCACTGCAGCAATTTGGAAAGTGAACCAGCAGATGGAAGATCTCTTTCACATGCATTATCTCCTTCCCTGTCTCTTCTAAGTCTGCCTTTCAAATAAATTGTTTACTTATTTATTTGAAAGGCAGAGTTAGAGAGACAGAGAAAGAGAGACCTTCCATCTACTGGTTCACTCCCCAAATGGCCACAACAACCGGGGTAGGCCAGGCCAAAGCCAGGAGGTAGGAGCTTCATCTGGGTCTTTCACATGGGTTACAGTGGCACAACCACTTGACCATGATCTGCTGCTTTCCCAGGTGCATTAGCAGGGTGCTGGATCAGAAGTGGAGCAGCAGAGACCATATGGGATGCTGACATTGCAGGCAGTGACTTAACCAGCTATGCCACAGTGCTGGCTCCAGAAAATTTTTTCAAACTAAAAAAAAAAAAAGAAAAATTTATACTTTTTCCAGTGATGATGCAGTTCCCATAACATTTAGGGTGCTCACAGGCACATAAAACATAAAAGCTGGCCGGCGCCGTGGCTCAATAGGCTAATCCTCCACCTTGCGGCGCCGGCACACCGGGTTCTAGTCCCGGTTGGGGCGCCGGATTCTGTCCCGGTTGCCCCTCTTCCAGGCCAGCTCTCTGCTATGGCCAGGGAGTGCAGTGGAGGATGGCCCAGGTGCTTGGGCCCTGCACCCCATGGGAGACCAGGAAAAGCACCTGGCTCCTGGCTCCTGCCAGGATCAGCGCGGTGCGCCGGCTGCAGCGGCGGCCATTGGAGGGTGAACCAACGGCAAAAGGAAGACCTTTCTCTCTGTCTCTCTCTCTCACTGTCCACTCTGCCTGTCAAAAAAAAAAAAAAAAAAAAAAAAAAAAAAAAAAAAAACATAAAAGCTGGAAAACCAAATGCGGCTATTTTAGAGACATACATCTGCATTTAACCAAAAATATTTGTAGCAAGTATGAATCTAGGTTCACAAATACAGGGAGACACAAACGAGGATGTTGCCTCATTCTCTTCCAGTCATCTTAAACTTGACTTTGAACCTCATACTGCTAAATTGTTGGGGAAATTCCATTGTCTAAGTATCTGAGCTCCCAATTACTAAGCTGGGCCAAGTTCCTGTAATCTTGCAGCCCCAAAGCACCAGTCTTCTACCTACTCTGCTAAGCTCATTGTTTTTGCCCTTGTGACTCTTCATGCTCCGGAGTATTGGGCAAACTCTGGATTCCAGTGCCTGGGGCTCAGGTGTCTACAAGCATAGTCCCAGGGAATTTTGTTCCCTTCCCACCACCTAATCTCTTCCTTATTTCTCTCCCTTTGCCTTTTTTTTTTTTTTTTTTTTTTGGACAGGCAGACTTAGTGAGAGAGAGAGACAGAGAGAGAATTATAGACAGTGAGAGAGAGACAGAGAGAAAGGTCTTCCTTCTGTTGGTTCACTCCCCTAATGGCCACCACGACCGGCGCTGCGCAGATCCAAGCCAGGAGCCAGGTGCTTCCTCCAGGTCTCCCATGCAGGTACAGGAACCCAAGCACTTGGGCCATCCTCCACTGCCCTCCCGGGCCACAGCAGAGAGCTGGACTGGAAGAGGAGCAACCGGGACAAGTACCCGGTGCCCCAACCGGGACTAGAAACCGGGGTGCCAGCACCGCAGGCAGAGGATTAGCCTCGTGAGCCATGGCACCAGCCCCTTTGTCCATTTCCTTTCTTACTCTTCTAGGGAATAAATTATACTCAGTGGAGATCACACTCTGTTAAAAGGAGAAAATAATTATTTATATTGAAATTGTGTTTATATCCTACTAAAAAAAAATACCTAAAACCAAGAGTTTCTAAAGGTCCTGGCTATATAAATAAATTGGAGAAGCAAAAAGAAATACATGGAAAACACAAATTCAAAATACCAATTTAATGGTTTTTCTTTTTTGAAAGACTTAATTCTGAGCAACTTAGACTGTCTCAAAAAATAAAAATATCCTCTGAGTGAATTCCTCTGACATCACTAATGGACATCCAAGTATTCTACCAAGCCTGAGACAGAACCAGCAGGCTAAGTTTTTAGTTACCTGTGTATGTATATACATACTTGGAAATGTTGACTTTTTGTTTTGCAAATGCTATAGTCACCATCACAGATCAAGAAACATAACTCACATTTACTCAGTACTTAATCTAGGCCACAGAGATGCACTTGTAAAATCTTCCCAACAACTCCCCTGGAAATCTTTTAACTATTTCCACTGAAAGATGATAAACATAATTCATTTTGCTCAAGGTCACATGACTGGTGAGTGTCAGAGCCAAAATTTGAACCTGATTAGTCTAGGTGCCAAGTCTGTTCCACCACCAACCCACCTAGTGGTGATGATGCAGGCCACAGGCTGGCAAAAGGCAAAGCAAGGTTTGAACTCAAATGGACAACCAGCACCAGTAAATATGCATGACATTTTTATTGTTATAGTGAGAATTTATCAAAACAGAATCTTCCTCCGCAAGCATAAATGATGACTGTTTCACCAACTGCTCCATTCTGCTTCTGGCCTAAAGACTAGAAAAATGTTCCACCAGTGATGAAACCTATCCCAAAGCTAAAGAAAAGCATTACATATCTGGCTTCTGAGAGGGAATCAATGTGCAGAAATGTGGTGAATTTTGGTTCCATGGGGGGTTTTTTTTTAAGATATTTAAGATTTGTTTCTTTTGAAAGGCAGAGTTAGAGAGAGAGAGAGAGAGAGGCAGAGAGAGGTCTTCCATCCACTGGTTCACTCCCCAAATGGCCAGAACAACCAGGGCTGCACCAAGCTAAAGCCAGGAGCTTCCTCCAGGTCTCCCACATGGGTGCAGGGATCCAAACACTTGGGCTATCTTCAGCCGCTTTCCCAGGCACATTAGCAAGGAGCTGGATCAGAAGTGGAGCCGTTGGGACTCAAACTGGTGTCAATATGGGATGGTGGCACTGCCTACAGGGGTTTTAACCCATTGCATCACAGCACTGGCCCCAGTCTCGGTTTTATAATAGTCTCTTCACAATAATGCAATGATCCTGCAGGCTTTTATTGTCCATTCAAAGAGGACAACTTGCTGAAAAGTGCAACAATTTCTGCCTTGTACCAGGAAGCCTGTCTGTTGTATGAAAATCTGGTGAAAAGACAAACATTCATGAAAAGAAAACTTAAAATTTGGGGTGTGCTTTGTATGGGTTTTGTTTTTCTTTTGTAAACAGACTGAACAGTGGATTTTTTTTAATGGAAAGTTATTTGCTTTCTGCTAATCTGCCTTGTTAGCCAAATCAATTCTGAATATGAACATTTCACTTTTAGGTTTTGAAATTAAAATACTTGAATTAGGTATTATATTAAAATTGAGTAAAGGTTTATAATGGAAAAAAGAAAGAAAAATATTCCATATCTGTTCTAATAGAAAATCGTCCCTGCGGGGAAGTGGCAAGAAGTTCCAAGAAGGAACTGTCTGCCCACGAACTTGGGGTCCATCCTCAGGAGCTGCACCCTGTAAGTCTTCACCCGCATGGCAGCCGTTCAAGTCCATAAATGCAGCTGTCACAGCGCCCTTGGTAAGAGAAAGGGATGCGTCTCCCCTCCATCTTTTGGCTCCTAATTCTACAAAGTTGAGTGTCCACCAAGGCACTGAGTGCAACAAAACGAGATGTAAGAAAGTGCCACTCACTTGAGGGTGGATTTGAATACCTTCTCAGCCTCAGGTGCCTCATTCACAAAGCAAGGATAATAATAATTTCTTTTTTGGTTTTTTTTTTTTTTTTTTTGACAGGCAGAGTGGACAGTGAGAGAGAGAGAGAGAGAGAGACAGAGAGAAAGGTCTTCCTTTGCCGTTGGTTCACCCTCCAATGGTCGCCGCAGCCGGCGCACCGCGCTGATCTGATGGCACAAGCCAGGTACTTTCCCCTGGTCTCCCATGGGGTGCAGGGCCCAAGCACTTGGGCCATCCTCCACTGCATTCCCGGGCCACAGCAGAGGGCTGGCCTGGAAGAGGGGCAACCGGGACAGAATCCGGCGCCCTGACCGGGACTAGAACCCGGTGTGCCGGCGCCGCAAGGCGGAGGATTAGCCTAGTGAGCCGCGGCACCAGCCAATAATAATAATAATTTCTACAACATGAGACTGCTGTATGAGTTTAGATAGTGTGTGTAAAGGCTTAGCACCTGCCTGTCGGTTACTCAGTGCCTGATGATTGTTTCCCATTACTGTTTTTGCTCACCACTCCCCTGGTTGACAACTGCAAACTCTCCCCGCTCAAACGGAGACAGCCATGGACAAAACGACCTGTGTGGCATGACTTCTGATCCTAGCATGATGAATGCCACAGCAAGTTCCCTCCATGCTTCGCCAGTGAATCTGATTTCTAACCAGGCTTTGCATTCTAACAGGGCCGGTTGCTTACCAGAACAGGCAGGAATACTGGTTTGGATAAAGCATGACTGCCATCTAGTGTAATTTTTGAGACTGGCTGGGCATCAGGGTACTTTTTGCCCAGGTAAACTTGGAATAAAGTCCTATTAACACTGTTCTAACAAAGAGAATGCACACAGCAGAGCTAGAGTTTGAGATGACCCAAGAGTAACACCCTTTTCCTTCCTCATGACCAATTAAGATAAATATGATAAATAATGTATATTGGAGAAGAAACATCACTTTTGTTATTGACAAACCTGATGTCACAGCATGTTGTTTAGAGGTATGAAAGCTAAACAAGCTTCCAGTGCTGAACCCTAAATTAGATTCACCCAGGCCCAAGCAGCACTGGGCCTTCACAGGCTTTCCCAGGTGGCGAGCAACACCTGTAAGGCTTGGTGTCTAGAAGAAAGAAGAGCCATGCTGGGGCCCATGTTGTGCCGTAGCAGGTAAAGACACCACCTGTGACGCTGGCATCCCATATGTGTTCTGATTCACATCCCAGCTGCTCCACTTCCAACCCAGCTCCCTGCTAATGGCCTGGAAAAAGCAAAGGAAAATGGCCAGATAGTTTGGGCCCCTGCCACCCACTTGGGAGACCTGGATGAAGCTCTTGGTTCCTGGCTCCTGGCTCCTGGCTTCAGCCTGGCCCAGCGCTGGCCATTGCAGTCACCTGGGAAGTGAACCAGTGGATAGAAGATCTCTCTGTGTCTGTGTTTTTCTCTCTCCCTCTCTCTGCCTTTTATCAGCACCACGCTCTAACCAACTGAGCTAAACAGCTGGCTACTATCTGCCTTTTAAATAAATAAAAACAAATGAATAAATTATTTAAGAAATAAATAAAGCTGGAGAGAAAGACACTAGGTAGATAGGGATATTTAAGAGAGGGAGTCAAAGATATCTACAGAAGGAGGTGATTTTCTTATTTGGTCTGAGTTTCCTTGTTTTACTCATAGTATAAGCATCATACTATGCTGGAAAAGATTCTATTTGTAAAAACCTAGTTTTTCCTGGCCAGCGCCGCGGCTCACTAGGCTAATCCTCCGCCCTGCGGCGCCGGCACACCGGGTTCTAGTCCCGGTCGGGGCGCCGGATTCTGTCCCGGTTGCCCCTCTTCCAGGCCAGCCCTCTGCTGTGGCCAGGGAGTGCAGTGGAGGATGACCCAAGTGCTTGGGCCCTGCACCCCATGGGAGACCAGGAAAAGCACCTGGCTCCTGGCTCCTGCCATCAGATCAGCGCGGTGCGCCGGCCGCAGCGCGCCAGCCGCGGCAGCCATTGGAGGATGAACCAACGGCAAAGGAAGACCTTTCTCTCTGTCTCTCTCTCTCACTGTCCACTCTGCCTGTCAAAAAAAAAAAAAAAAAAAAAAAAAAAAAAACACAACACACCTAGTTTTTCCCTTATGTTTTCCCAATCCCATGACAGCAACTATTCTCAGTACTCAGTGAGGAAAGAGAGATGTGTTCAAGCTGAGGGAAAAAACTGGCTGTTGGAGTTAGAGAGAAATGATGATATGTCTCTTAACACTGAGTCCTATTCAAAGATAATTTTAACTCCACCTGATTTTCACTTTGTATCAGCTTCAGAATCGTGCTTCGGGTTATTGGATTTTGGTGGTTAAGGCTGTGATCTTCTACTTGTTCCTTTCTGAATATGAAGTATTTTGTTTGTCATTTATTTTATCCCACTGACACCACATGATGGGAAGGATGTCAGCACCATGACCTCAGAGAGCCTTAACCCAACAACTCTGCAGAAGGCTGAGGTCACAGTTTTACCATGAGGTCTCACTCGAGGCATCTTTCTCTTCTACAATGTCTTCCTCCCACCCTTGATCTCTGAATAATGTGTTCCTTAGGGTGCCCTGGGGTTGTTAGTGATTGAAGGGGAACAGGAACAAAATAGAAAGGCAGAATGAACAAATCTGTCATGCACAGAGGTATTTTTCCAGATATATATATATCTGGAGAAGAAACATCACTTTTGTTATTGACAAACCTGATGTCATAGCATGTTGTTTAGAGGTATGAAAGCTAAACAAGCTTCCAGTGCTGAACCCTAAATTAGATTCACCCAGGCCCTATATATATATATATATATATATATATATATATCTCTGGAAAAATACCTCTGTGTGTTTATATATCATATATATGTATATATGTATATATATGTATATATGTATATATATGTATATATGTATATATCATATATATATAAAAGAAACCTCAAAATGCACTTCTGTGAGCTCCTGTGTTGTACTACCTGTTCCCTTGATGCTATCTGGCATCATGAAGTCAACAAAGTTTGGAAAGATGATGAAGTCAGACCACTCTCTTCTCATTGTGCTGCTCTCAACCCTCAGAAAGTTATGGACACCAAACAGATAGGAGCTGTAACTCAAACATTCAGAACACTGAGCTGGGCCATCTTCACAGACAGGCAGCCTGTGCTGTCACACAGGGCCCTGCACTTAGAAGAGCCACATACTTGGTTGAATGTTCTCCTATCACATTTTGAAATTTATGAAAATTGTTGAACAAGGAGCCCCACATCTTCCCTTTGTACTTGGCCTTGTAAATTATACAGCCACTACTGGTCCTGATAATAGTCCAGGGGACACTTCCAATTTGGGTCTCTGAGTAACATGGAAATTACAAAGCGTGATGGATTTGACCCCAAAGGTCTAAAGCTATCATATTCAGAACAGGAATCTTTGCCTCCACTGGAACATTTTTGTTTCCTGGAGGCAGTATCTCCAAACACAGGGCCTCTATTCAGAAAAGAAGCCTTAATCACTTCTCGGCCTTTTGGCTAAGATCAAGTGTAGAAAAAAAGCGTTGTTAGTGTTCACCCCCAGGGAATGCCAGATCCAGGGGAATGCAGAGGAAAAATAAATATTCACCTATAGAGGGTAAAAAGAAGGCTGGTAATTAGGACTGAGCGTGTTAACTAACATGATCTCTGTTATCACAGTTCAGAAAATTTTCAAAAAACTTTTTAAACATTGACACAAAAGATGTTAAACATCACCAGCCATTAGGAGATGCAAATTAAGAACATAGCTAGCTGTAACTGCACACCCATTAGGACAGGTAAAATTTTTTTTAAAAAAAAATGGCAGGGTTGGCATTCAGCGCAGTGGTTAGGATACTTGAATCCCACATCAGAGTGCCTAGGTTCCAGTCCTAGCTCTACTTTGGACTCCAGCTTCCTGTTAATGAACATCTTGGGAGGCAGCAGGTGAAGGACCAAGTACTTGGGCCCCTTCCCAAGAGTTTCAGGCTCCTAGCTTCAGCTTTGCTGTTGTGGCTATTTGGGTAGTGAACCAATGGCTGGATGATCTCTCTATCTCTCCATCTCTCTAACTCTGCCTTTCAAATAAAATAAATGAATCTTTAATTTTAAAAAAGCAGTCATTATAAAGCACTTACATTGCTCCAGGCACTGTGCAAGGCCACTTCGATATGGCTCATACATGAACACTTAGTCTGCTGGGTGTCTTCCAATATCCTACTGTTGCAGACCATGGGGGCTCCCTGCCAGGCTTACAACAAATTCTTCCCTCCATGCCTGAAAGAAATAAAAGGTGGAGGCATAAAGACTAAAGCAGGATTTATTCAGAGCAAAACAAAAGCACAAGCTCAAGAACACATGAGCAAACACCCAAAAATTCGAAAAGGCCCCGGAAGAAAGGAAAATCCCTCTCTGAAAACACCCTCCACAAAGGAAAAGGCCTGGTCAATGGGGTCAACGCCCTCCAAAGGAATATTAGGAGAGTGGCTCCAGGGTAGAGCCCAACTGAATATTCAAAAGAAGGCATTTGGGGGAGGCTTTGAGCACCACCCATTTTAGGAAATATCTGAAAACATCATGGCGTCAGGTACATGAAGGGAGTGGGTATGCCCCCATGGTAATTTTATTGTAATGACCTAAAGGTCATGGGATAGGCAGTGACTGTCCAATGGCAAATCGCCAAGAGCTGTCTCTCACCAATGCCGCCAAGTTGGTGAGGAGCTGTCCAGCAGAAGTTCAGCTGGAGCTGTCAGACCCCAGCTCCTCCCCTAGCCAAGTCTTTCCCACCACACTACCTCCTCTCCCAAGCTCCCCTTTGCTGCAGACAGTCCCTAAACCAGTTCTTGCCTAGGCTCCATTGCCAGTTCTTGGATGTCATTAAAATTTAAATGATACTGCTAAGAGGAAAGGAAGAAAGCAAGAAACCAAATTCTTTACTAACCCCTAAAAACAGGAGACTCAGGATGAAGACATGGTAGGAAGGAATTTCTCCAGAGGCAGATAAAAGTAGAAAAGGAATGTGGGGAAAGATGGAAGCATTTGTCCCAAGCAACAAAGTTACTGAACAGTAACTGTCCCATGAACAATGTTGTAGGGCCACTTTCAAGACTGTTTATTTTGTACCTCTGTTCTCATGAAGGATTCATGCAAATCTAACAGCTCAGACAGCCGTGGTACCTTCATAAATAAGAAAAGTAGGAGATTATTCTTTCTGAGATTGGATTCAAGATGATGGAATAGAGGGAGCTTACTGCTCTAGGAGAAGACAGTTTTTTTATAAAAAAAAAAAAAAAAGTGGAGAGAGTGCAGTCTCAGGGAAGAGTTAGAGAAATACAGCAGAGAAAACTCCACACAAATTAGGGGGACACTGTGGACCTAAATGGAGGGTATGGACATGCACAACTCAGGACCCCAGTACCAAGAACCTCAGCACCAGCTTTGGAGTGAGATGAGACCAGACTGCAGCAGTCCATGCCACTGGCGATAACGCTGTGGGAAGAGCCTGGCAGGAGTCCAGCTTGGAGCCCTGTGGCATGTTTCTCTCTCCCCAGCTACTCCACATCAGCATCTTGTAACAAGCTGAGAGATGGTGGGAGCCATTTTGGACATAAGTAACAGCTTCACCAGCTCATGTCCACACTCGCAGCTACTAGCTGAGCGGAGATGCCTGAGTCCGGCTTGGGAGAACTGACAGGGGGCTGGGTGCTCGTGACTGTAGGAGGCTTGTGTGCTGGGACTGTGAAAACACTGAGTGCTCAGGGTGTGGTGGGACTTTGGGCAGTCACTGTACAGGTTTCATATGCTCAGGGCTCCCTGATTCCCTGGTGAGGGTCATTGTTACAGAATTTGTCTTTATATCAAGGACTGTACAGATCCTTTATGTGATCTTTGTGTGATTTCTGTTGCAGTTAAGGTGAATAGTATGCCCACTGGAGCTAGCACCCAGGCACTGGTCTCCTTTGAGGAGAGGAGTTGAGCATGAGACTATGCCAACAGAGCAAAACAAAACTCCTCCCTGATTAAAAAAAAAAAAATTACCATGCCCAACCTGGGTGTCACCTGGACACACCTTTCACCCTGGAGCACTGACAGAGCTCCCCAGCCACACCCACCACATGCCTCTAGGTATTCACTGAAAAAATGGACACTCCACTAAGCCACAGAGGAAGAGTCAAAAGATAAAAGCCATGATGGGGGGTGGGGGGGAAGAAACCAATAAATGCCAAATAATAAATGCACCAATTCAAGAAACAAGAATAAGAAAGATAACATGACACCCCCAAAAGAACACAATACTTCAATACTAGAATGTGAAGATGAAGAGATTGAAGAAATGCCAGAAATGTAATTCAAAAAATTGATGGTAGGATTACTTAGAAGTAATCAGAAACAAATCCATGAACTAATGAAACCCTTAAAAGACATAAGAGGCCGGCGCCGCGGCTCACTAGGCTAATCCTCCGCCTAGCGGCGCCGGCACACCGGGTTCTAGTCCCGGTCGGGGCGCCGGATTCTGTCCCGGTTGCCCCTCTTCCAGGCCAGCCCTCTGCTGTGGCCAGGGAGTGCAGTGGAGGATGGCCCAGGTGCTTGGGCCCTGCACCCCATGGGAGACCAGGAAAAGCACCTGGCTCCTGGCTCCTGCCACCGGATCAGCGCGGTGCGCCGGCCGCAGCGCGCTGGCCGCGGCGGCCATTGGAGGGTGAACCAACGGCAAAGGAAGACCTTTCTCTCTGTCTCTCTCTCTCACTGTCCACTCTGCCTGTCCAAAAAAAAAAAAAAAAAAAAAAAGACATAAGAGAAAATTTCTCCCATGAAATTCATCTTGAAGAGAAATCAAAATGAAATCTTGGAAACAAAGAACCCAATAGGATAAGTAAAAAATATGGTGGGAAGCTTTAACAACAGACTTGGTAGAGCAGAAGAAAGAATATCCAAGTTAGAAGACAAATCGCTAGAAATTTTTCAGTCAGACAATAAAAAGGAAGAAATTAGAAAACTAAAACACACTGTTGGAGATTTATGGGATATATCAGATGATCCAACATATGGGTCTTAGGAGTTCCTGAAGGTGTGAAAAGACAGAGGGAATTAGAAAGCCCTTTCAGTGAAATAATTACAGAAAAATTCCCTAATTTGGAGGGAAAAAAGGGTCGTCCAAGTACAAGAAGCATATAGAACTCCTAATAGACATGACCAAAAATGATCTTCACCACAACACATAGTAGTCAAACTTTTGACAGTAAAATAAAAATGTGCATGAGAGAAATGCCAGATTACTTTCAGAGGATCTCCAATTAGACTCACAGCTGACTTCTAATCAGAAAATACGGGCTTGGAAAGAATGGTGAGATATATTCCATGTCTTAAGAGAAAAAAAAACTCAACACAACATATTGTACCCTGCAAAGGTCTCATTTATGAATGAAGGTGAAATAAAGACCTTCCAAAACAAACAGAAATTGAAAGAACTTGTCATCATCCATCCAGCCTTACAAAAGATGGTTAAGGACATGCTACACAAAAACACAGCAACATGGTCATCACTATGAAAGAAGGTGAGGCAGAACATCTCCTAGTAAAAGTACAAAGAAAATTCAAAGTAAATAATAGGAATATTTATTGGAAAATGCAGGACCAACTCATTACTTATCAATAGTCACCTTGAATGTAAATGGCCTAGA